>NC_050073.1:72473091-72658091 GCF_009764565.3 Dermochelys coriacea
TGCCTGCTGCTCTGTCCTAGCTGCTCTGTCTGCCTCCCACAAATGGTGGTGTTCAAAAGGCCCAATTCACTGTTTTCCCAGACCTTATTTATTCATTCACACAACAGCAGAGTGTGTACAAAATGCAATCATTCTGATATGGAACTGTTTTACAATGCACTTACTTTGCTCTTGTGTAAATGGCCACCTACGGTTCAGGGCAATAGTGAATTAGCCCCTCAAAGTTTCCTATACACCCTCTAGAAACACATATGGACTTTCAGTCCCCAGAGCTGCCTCATTACTCTGCCTGGCACAGCTTTGTGAAGTTTAAACTGTAAACAAGTAGGGGCTCTGGACTCAGATACACAAAAGAGCTGTAAAAATCTACCTCTTCTCAGGGATTGAAAAAACAGGAAAAAATATAAGAGTTAAAAAATATTTACCAGTTGGAAAAGACAGCAATGCAGCAAACATCACCCAGATACAAAATACCCAATTAGGGCTGCAGCTGCTTCTCTCTCACAGATTTAAAGGACCGGTTACCCATAATTCTCCCCCCCCCCCCAAAAACATACATACGTAAAAAAGAAACAAAAAAAAAACAACCAACCTCTGAAACACACCTGTAAGAAGGTGAGCTGGTGCTGGAGAATTCAGTAATAACCAAGTACTCACAGAGAAAATAGTTTCCAAGGAAGGCCTAAATTCCTACCTTTCTGAGAGCTAGACATCCATATATACAGCAGACTGAAGTTTTTAGAGTGGGTGGCTGGGCTATTTGAGATAGTTATTATGTATTTTGCTTTCTTTGGGTGTTATGATTGTAACAAAAGTCTACAGCTGTTTCCTGTGCTTAAAATTTAACCACCACTACTTCTAAGGGGCTGAGTTACAGTTTCTGTATGAACCAGCAGATTTGAATTTCCTGACTTCTGTGCATGTAAAATCTCAACATAATGTTGTGTAAAGCAGTAGCTCCTTCTGGAAAAGTATATTAATCTTCAGGAAATTACTCTTTGATCCTACAGACAAGTATGCCCTATGCAGCTGCTGATTTCTTCTTCTATGCCCTCTGAATTGCCCAAAGCTTTCACAGCAAAGCTCAGAGAATTACCTCACCCAAACCTATCTTTAATCCCTCTTGCAGTTCACCAAGTCATTTGCACCCAGACAGCTAATCCACCTCTCAACTACTGGAACTATTCCTGGGCTCTCTGGACAATAGCCTAATGATATTGCTCCTCTCAGCTGCTAGTGCCCTTCCTTACCATGTTGTTGAAGGAAGGTGGATGAGAGGATGCTCTGTGGCTATGCGGCCTATTTCTGATCCCTTGTACAATCATGCTCCTGGGCAGAGTTCCTCTGTGCAGTGTTCACTGACTCCCTAGGCATATGTGAGGAATAGTGGGCACTGTCAGGGGTTCTTTGCTTTGTGTCCCCCTCTGGATCCCTGATTTCTAATGTTTGGTTCACTCCTGCTCCTGTTTTCTCCTTCATTGTCCCAAGTACTCAATTGTGGCCCGGGTTTAGTGGTGCCTCCCTCTTAGTTGAGGGGCAGGCTTAGATCCTCCTGACCCAGTACTCACAAATAATACAGTGCTTTTGACCACACATGCGTTTCCCCAAGACCTGCCTTCAAGCCTTTCCCTCCTACAGGAGGCCTGAGCCAACTAAACTATCTAAACCACCCAATAAATCCTGGGCATGCACTGCCAAACCAGTCATATTCCTAGCCCTCTGAATGCTCAGGTTCCTGGTTCTGATCACCTAAAAACAGTAGCTTTTTAAAAGTTAGCATTGATTCATATGCAATATTATGCTAGACATGTATTTTAGGGGTAATTATGAGGATTCCCAAAGGTGATCCAATCTCACTAGGTCTATGTATACTGATTATCTGAAAACGAAGTAGAAAAGATGCACTAAATATTAATTTTGAATGCAGGGGTTGGGAACAAAAACTAAATTTGGTATTACATTTTCTGCTTTTACATCAGCACAAAATAAATTCAATTTTAAATACACTGAACAAAATAACCTTTTCCCTCCCTTAATTATTGCATTGAGATAGAACTCTGAGTGCATAGACATTTTCAGAAAATGGAAGTGGCTCATCAGTAACTGTGGATAATTATAAGAGCCCCGTTCTAAGTCTGCCCAGATTGCTCTAGAAGAAGAAATAGGCACTATTTATTCTGACTATTGAGCCAAGTAGGCACGTCCTAAGCTGTTTAAAGCTTTTTGGCTAGGATTTTCAAAAGGGTTTGAGAGTTAAACAACCAAATCCTATTGAAGTTTGATGGGAATTTGGTACCAAAGTTCCTTGCGTTCCTTTGACAGTTCCAACCTATTGTCAAAACTAATATCTTACATTCCACCTTGAAACCAATAAGCAGCAAGTGTAGCTCATAGGACCTCTTATCAAGTGTTCCTGCTTAAAAGCACCACTTATCAAATAGGTTGCCACATTTTTCACCAATTTCAGTTTTGGCTGATTTAAGTGCAGCTCTATATATAACAATTCAAGCCCTGAATTAAAAAAAGTTTGGATTGTGGTAACCACGTCCACCTGAGAAAGAAATGGATGCAATCTCCTAGCCAGATGAGAAAAACAATGCTTCCCCCCTGCCCCCCAGCAAGAAGACTCAGCTATAATACTCCCAGTTTACAAACTTGCTTAACTAATGGCTGGCACACACTCTTAGTTAGAGGGATAGATATCATCCCCACCATGAATTCTGGCTGTTTCCTCCACCTGCTAACATCATCTCAGTCTTATCTGGCCTAATTTCAACTAGCTAGCACTTACCATACCCCATTCTTTTCCAAACACTGGCCCACATACTCAATAGCAACTGAGCATACTCAATAGCAAGGTCAGGTGAAATAGAGATATAGAGCGAGATGTCGTCATCATCATCTTGAAACTTCTGCTGCCCATACCTACTCAGTAACTCTCCTTACAGACCTATGGGGAGAGGCAAAATAGAAACCTATGGAATGCCACATGCTAGTGCCCTGAAGAAAGAAGAATGATTGCCTCATACCACCTTCTCTGAATACCCAGAAAAGAAGGAATACTGCCACTCAACAGCAGTCCCATTGACACAATCTTTAGAACAGCCAAAAGTATCTCATGATCAGCAGTATCAAAGGCAGCTGATAGACCTAACAACATAAGCATCGACACCCCATGTTCATCCATTGCCATCATCACTCACCTTACACGATAGTAGTTAAAGGTTTTCTTGTGTGGCTACTGTCTGAAAGGCAGTAAAAGAAGGTTGTTTATTTGGTGGTGCTCATTCTTTTACATAGCTGAAAGTATGCCAGGCAGTTTTGTTTATGTAAAATTGGGAGATTATAATTTATATATTGTTTGAAGAGTGATTATAATCCTAGAGTTATGGGTGAAGGCTTCATTAATTCTGGTAATTTATGTTCTGCTCCCTCTCTTTTCATTTGGATCTTGATTCATCATTGATGGCTTTTGCTTATTTTACTTTTCCCTTTATATTTATCTGCCTTCCAGTGAAGGAAAGATGGAAATAAAATAAGGGAAAAGGTAAACATCATTTAAGAGAGTCGAAAGAATTCTACTTATAATGAAGTGGAAGCGGGGTGTGTAAATGTGTAAATTCAGCAAGATCTCTATACCTGATAATAATGTGGACTAAGATTACATGTGCTAGCTATCATATTGGGGGCAGCAAATCAAGGACATCTTGCAGACTATGAAATAGCTAAAGTGGCTATGGGCCAGACAAGTCATAAATATGAACCTATAGAACATGAACTGTCATTTATTTTATGCCTATTCACATTCTTATTTATTTTCCAAAAGCTAGTACAATGGAAACAATAAAAAGAAGACTCAACTGGCAGAGGTCTCACCTTTGTTGTGTATAATTTGCTGCTTAAAAGCTTACAGAGTAAAACATGTAAATATATGCAGACCTGAGAGTAAGGAAATTACAGAGGAGGACTGAGGGAACTATGAGACATAAACAAGAAAACCACCCAAAAACCACCATGGCTGCATAGCCCCTAGAAACCTGCTATAAATTGTTATCTAGATTCTGCTTCAGCAAATTGAATATTCTGGGAATGGTAGGATTTTGACAACATGTAGTAGGGAGTTAATTTTGGGCAGGGGATCACAAGAATCCTCCATATACCCAGCTCTGCCACTGTTTCCACTGTTGTAAGTGGAAGAACCTTGCAAAATTATCACTCAGCACTGTCATGCATATATTCCTACAGAGCAGCACATTCTGAACAGGGAGGTACAGGATAGCTCCCAAGAGAGCCTCATCTTGATTTCCACTCTAGTGTTTCCAGTTAGAGTAGTTTCATGTGAGCTGTATTATAAATATTATGGTACAAGTCAGCGTAGCTCCACTGAAGCCATTAGAGCTACACCAATGTGCAGCGCTAGGGATTTGTCCCTTTAATGTTGGGGGACTTATTCCCTTCCACATTGAAATTCTGAACCTTTGCATTTTACTTTGGACAATGCTAAAAATGTGAGAAAATTAAATTCCTTCCATTGTAGGTGCAAGGAGCAGGAAAGGATTCTGCAGGCCTATGTGTATTTAATAGAGTTTTATAATTTATTATTAAGACAGAAATGAAAATGTAAAGAATGGCCTGTCCCTTTAAGGGACAGACTAAAGCTACAAGGCCAGATTTTCAAAAGAGCTCAGTTCCTATTTAGACAGCTACTTGAGCAGCCACATTTTCAAATGTGCATGGGAGCTGTTAGGTACTGAGTAGTTTTGAAACTCTGGCCAATAAATCATGGCCTACTTCAGCCAAATCCAAAGACAAGGTCTGAAGTTTGGCCCTTTTCAGCCCATTTCTGGAGAGAAATAGGGACAAACAATATATTCATTCTCTCTTCTTCTTTCAGCTACAACCATCTCCTCTCTACTAGACTTCACTCATAGCATAACCCTGGTATCTTGTTCAGAGGAGATAGAGGATTGATGGATTGATTCCCCACAGCTGACCCACCCCTCCTGTGCTGCAAATCCTTGCTTTCAGGACAGGTAGCTTGGGTCTGCCTTTAGCCAGAGAGGATTACCTCGTTTCCCGCCAATCCTGGCTGTGCCCAAACATCCTGTCTCACTTTCCTCACCCCCTTTCATTAGAGTTATCATATTAGAAAGGAAAGTGTGACTATTTATCTTTAGCTCCAAGCTTCCAACCAAACTATGGCAATTACTCAGTCCCAATGAAGCGAAGATGTGATATGCTGAACCAAGTCTCCCAGGTTCCCTCTACACACAGGGAGGACTAGACACATAAGTGGGGGTCTATCATTTATATGCCCAATAATAAGGTCAGTCAGGGGGTGAACTGAACTGGCTCACAGAAACTTTGTGAAATGGTGCTTTCCCCCTATGTTGTCATTTTAAAAAACCCTATAACTATTATGTGTGTGCAAAGATAACCTTCAAAATATGAAGTGTAAGATGATACAATGAAGTCTGTGGACAGTCTGACACAATAGCTCTAGGAGAGGTGTGAACTGTGCTATTAATTTCAATTGAGTAATAACTCAACCACTTAATGGTATTTTAAAAGTCAATGTTATTTCACTAGTGATTAAAGACTAGAAGAAAGAAGAGAGCTGTTTATGTTATGAAGATCTGCACAGTCTACTGTGAATAGCATCTGACAATGGTATGACAAGCAGGTGGAACTTGGGAGAGTATCATACTCCTTTTTTCTCTAGTTTGACCCATAAGGTTGACCACTAACATTAATATTGCCGAAGCCTGTCTGGCCCCCTTTGCTTCTCTACCTGAGCCTAGATTTTGGGAAACTGAGCTAAGCTTCTTGCCTTCAAAACACCAAATACCATGCCAACAAAGTGGGGATTAAACATAATAACCGTACATGAAACTTCTGAGACAGTTTGCTGAAAAAAAGGAGAAAACACCTACTCCTTTTGGCCAAGAAATTTGCAACTAACATAATCTGTCATTGGATGCCCATAGTTGCGCAACACCTTGCACACACATACACCATCTCGCCAGTTTGCAGTAAGTGAAACATTCTTTCTTTATTCCAGATACGGTGACCATTGTTGTCCTGTACAACCAAATAAAGGTCCAAGTGGCAGCAGGCCAACAGGCCAAACCAGGCTCCCAGGAGTAACCTACTCCCCCTGATCTAACAAAAAGGCAAAATCAACCTAAAGGAGAGGCTTGTTAGAAAGGCCTCTATTACCAGCATGGTAAAACAGCATGCCCTATTTATTCATTTCTCAAGCACCATCCAACTAATCTCACAGAAGGCGAATATCATATCTGCCAATTGTGGGTCAGCCCAGTGCATGCCCAAAATGCCCAGCTGTTGTGCCTTTGAGGTTCTTTTGCTGATGATATCATTCCTGCATAAATATTCCTCACCAGATTAGGAACATGCTTCAGACTGCAAGATGACCCATGAAAAATGAAATCATACTACATGGTAACATATGATTCAGTCCTGCATGGTGCTCAGATTTCTCTTCTCTCATTAAAGTCAGTGGCTGATACTCCTTGATGGTTGTCATCACAAAAAAATATGATATTGCAGCAAAATGCATGAATATATGTCCATATGAACACATAGTATAGATGAACACTATACATAGTTAAAAGCAACAAGAAATGAACCAAGTGTAAGGAAGATTAGACCTTTGCATTACATAGTTTACAGTCTGGAGGAAATTTATAAACAATATTCAGCTACAATACTTGTAATAGGTATGGTATTGCTTAAGTGGTGAATTGAAAAATCATTTGTTTCCTATTATGGCATTCACTCTTCAAGATGGATTGTACAGTTATAGCCCAGTTCATTATACTTTTTGTTGCCATCATTCTATAGCTGTTTTAAAGTAATTTGCACCTTTAAAATATATCAGGCAACATATTGTGACTCATGTAAATCATTTTGATTTATTTCCCAGAATTGTAGTATTCACCAACTAATCAGCTTCTGTTCATTTATCTTACTTAAAATGTCTTCTCCAAAACAGCTCCACTATAATATCATTTTCATAAAGGTCTGGACTCCAAAAGGGCATGAAAGACAAGCCAATCAGACATTTCACCAAGCATACAATTACAGTATGTATCCCAACAAACTCCAGCAAATCATACCATGCATTACACTGGACTCCTGCATATCTGAAATGCACAGTTATCCAAACCACCTACCTGCTGTAATCACAGTTTTGTACAATGCGTGGGTGCACAGCATTCATCCTGCTGAGATCTATTTCATGACTCCCAATGCATACCAGATTCCAGACTGGCAGATTACTATATCTGTGTTCTGCTGCCTGCTTGTCACAGTGAATAAGTGGTATAATGTACAGTTATAGGGATTAGGCTTGGTTTAAAAAAAAAGAATAAGCAGCATGTATCTCAATGAACTTTTATTTATCCCCAAACTGGGATATCTGAACAATCTGCAGTTTCAAATGTTGTGGATATGCACCTATTCAGTATAATAATTAACATTCTTACAGGGATTCATAAAATAAGAAGCAAAATAATTGTCCTCAGCCTAATTTTTATTGGAAGAGAAAGACAAGTATAGAGTGTGCAATATACTGTCACATTCTGAGGTACTGTCCAGACCAGTGAGGGGTCTTGTCTCTGCCTGCCCCATAACTCCAACTGACTCTCAGTGTTCTGCGATTCCAGCACCCAGCCAGCATTCAAACATGCATTGAGTGTCTGTGCATTAATCAGCTCTGACTCAACCGCTCTGATTCAGCAGCCTGCTTGTTACACCACTGCCACACTATGGCCTCCATCAGCCTTGGTTAACATGGCAAGATGATCCCAACGCCCCTCCCTATGCAAATTTTCCCAAAACCCGTGTGCTCTGCAATGTCCAGTCCTCACCTAGACCATTTAGAGAGATATTAAGATTTGTTTTTTTCCTTTAACGATGCAATATCTAGCAGCTTACCACATTAACTGGAGTTCACTTTAAATCAAACACAGCACTGGGTTGGTTTAAATTAAAAGTAAAACAAATTTATTATCAAAAGGATATAGGATTTTAAGTGAGTTCAGGTATAAAAGAGAGTGTTGGAAATAGTTACAAGCAAATAAAAGTGAAAAATGCTTTCTAGAGGCTAAGACTTAACAAAACTAACTACAGCCTTTGTTCAAGGTGGTTTCCTTTCTAATCTACCTTCCAGCAACATAGCTGATCACCCCTCCTGGCCAGGATCTCCCACATAGTCCAATGTCTAATGACACCTTTTAGATACATGTTATGACATTAGTGAGTTGGTATACTGGACTGCTCAGGGCAGCCGAAACTTACTAGCAGTGAGCCCCTTGCCCTCTTGCATTAGGATGCTGTTAGGGACACAAATACAAAGGCCATATCACCAATATTCTGTTTTCTGGATGCTTTTTCCGGGTACCATCTTCTTCAGTGTTAGTAGATTTCACTTTGAATTGGTTTGGTAATTTTTGAACAATATTACACACACATAAAACTACATTAAAAGAATGTTAAGGTAGTAAAGTCAAGTACTCAAAAATTAGGAAATGCATTCACATTGTCTGTGCAAACTTAATTTTGTCCAGCTGTGCATATATGTTATGGTACAATCTTTAATTACATGATCATATATTATTATTTCAGATTACTTAGCATTTTATAGCACTTTGTCTGTTCAAAGCACAGCTCCCATTGACTTCAGTTGCAGTTGTGAGTGTTCAGCACACCAGTGAAAATTTTGGTATTAGTGATATGCTAAGCATTATACAGGAACTCTGTGGCAGAGGCAGGGATAGAAACCTGCTCTCCATGGGAGCATTCAACTGCCTTAACTATGAGATCTTTTCTTTTCCTGTAGTCTCCTGCCTCATTCACTACACACTTTCCAACTTCTGCAACAGGTGAGACAGGGGTCCAAAACCAAGTCTCCTTCATTATGCAGCCCTGATTCATTGCCAGAGCAGGTTCATTCTGTGTGCTGACTAAGGCAGGAGTCCTGGGGAAAATATAGAACATGATCATGTAATTAAAGACCATACCATAATGCATATACACAAAGGGGCAAAATTAAGGTTACAATAATTCTTGCATTTCCTAACTTTTGAGTACTTGACTTTGCAAGCTTAACATTTTAATGTAGTTTGTGTATGTGTAATTGCCTAGGTTTTTAAAAATTAACTGAAAAAAAAAAGAAATGCAATCATGCGGCATCATATGGACCCAACCTAGATCATCAGCAGGGTTGGAACCTTTAGATCCACCACATAGACGTCTGCCTCTTGAACTAACAGAGAAACTTACAGCGGTTGTAAGTTGTCATCCTTTATGAGCACCAGCACTAGTGGGGAATGAGACATACACTTTGCCAGTGGGTTTCCCAGATATTTGTTGACAGCAGAGAAATGGTAAGAATCAGGAATGCTGGAGGAGAGTGTGATCTAATGGACACAGACACTGCTGCCCCTGTTTCTCTCAAGCCTGACCCCTTCTTTCTGTGTTCTCTCCAGACTGCCTCTTGCACAGTCCTATGTCTCTCTGTTCCCCACAGCTTCTCATCCCAGTTCCAGTCTCCTTGCCCAACCAGTCCCAATATCCACCCACCCCAGCTCCCAGTCTTCTCCAGCAGGGTCTTTGTCCCAATCTACTTCCTCTGTAGCTCACTGTCCATTTAGCTCTTGTTCCCTCTCGATTTCAGTCAATTCCTTCTCCTCCATGCTGGGGGTGAAAGCTGGGCTGAAAGCATAGAGAGACAGTCTCCCCACTCTCAGTTCCAGTGCCCAGTGACTTGCTGGCCTACAGCAGCCAGGAGAAACAATCACAAGGAAAGTCCTGTTCATTTTCTGCAACCTCAGGCTGGAGCATGTTCAGTCCAGATGGAACCTCTGAAGAATTTTAAAAGGAGAAGGTAGTTGTACTTGGTTTTGTATTTTTAGTATTTGTGTGTGTGTAGGGGCTTTGTGCTGGGAGAGCAGCTGAGCCCTGCTTAGGGGGTGGGGCTTTGTGCTGAGAGCAGCTAAGCCCTGCTTAGGGGGTGGGGCTTCTGACTAGGGGTCCTATAAAGGTAGCCAGCCAGTCAGGCAGTGACACAGGAGCTAGCAAACAGAGCTCTAAACGGGAGTTTGTATGGTGGTGCTTGTTTGGGGTTTGGTTTTGCTGGGGGGCGTGGTTCCCAGATTAACAGGATTTAGGTGGGAAGGTGATGACGGATACAGAGGCAGCTGTGGGAGTGACTCCTGTAGTGGAAGACACATTGAGGATGACTGGATGTGGAAGCTGTGGTATGTACATGATCCTGGAGGGGGGAACCGGTAAGAGTTTTTTCTGCATGAAATGCCGTCTGATGGAGGAAAAGATCCGAGGTTTGGAGATGAAGGTGGAAAGTCTCGTTGAGTTTAGGAAGGGGTTTGAGCAGATGATGGAGCAAAGATATGAGGTATCTGAAGGGAAAAGCTCAGACTCGTGGATGGAAGCAGGGCTGGGGAATTTTGAGGGGAGACTGGGTGAGGAAAGTGGTCAGTGGAAACATGTGACTAAAAGAACCAGGCAGAGGAAAAAACGGGCTAGTGAAGGAGAAATAGAGCTTAGGAATAGGTTTGCAGAGTTGGAAAATGAAGAAGGGGCTCAGCAGGTACTTGTTGAAGGTGGAAGGGTAAGGAAGAAGAGAGGCTAGTCCTATAGAAAAAGGGGAAGAGTCAAGGGAGACTACACCAAATATGAGCCCCAGAAGGATACAGGGTTGAAGAAGATTATAAGGGAAAACAGGAATGGAAAGAACTTGCAGCCAGAGGGAATAGAGGAGAGACTGGAGAATAGCACCATCACCAAGAAAAGGCAGGTCTATGTGATCGGGGACTCTTTATTGAGAAGAATAGATAGGCCTGTAACTAGAGCTGATCCTGAGAATAGAAGGGTGTGCTGTCTTCCGGGTGCTAAGATACGGGATGTAGGCCTGAGGTTGAAAAGGATCCTAAAGGGAGCGGGAAAGAATCCCCTAATTATCCTTCATGTGGGAACAAATGATACGGCTAGATTCTCGCTGGAAAGTATTAAGGGAGACTATGCTAGGCTGGGGAAGACGCTTAAGGAAATTGAGGCTCAGGTGATCTTTAGCGGGATCCTTCCTGTTCCTAAAGAAGGGCAACAAAGGTGTGACAAGATTATGACTGTCAACAGATGGCTTAGGCAGTGGTGCTATAAGGAGGGCTTTGGGATGTATGGCCACTGGGAGGCATTCACGGATAGAGGACAGTTCTCTCGGGATGGACTTCATCTGAGTAGGGAAGGAAATAGACTTCTAGGATGGAGGCTGGCACAACTGATAAAGAGAGCTTTAAACTAGGAATTAGGGGGAGATGGATGGGAGATGTCCAGGAAATCTTCACGCCAGATTTTAGCATTGAGAGGGAAGAAGATGAAGTAAGAAAGGATACAGCTGTGAGTAGGAGAATGTATATAAGGAGCGAGGGCGGTGTGGATACTAGTCTAATAGGTTATACTGGCTGTAGAATGACTGTGCCTAATAGGGTACAAAATGTGAGCGAGGCCAAACAGCAAAAATTGAGATGTTTGTACACCAATGCAAGGAGCCTAGATAACAAAATGGAGGAACTAGAGCTACTGGTGCAGGAAGTGAAACCAGATATTATAGGGATAACAGAAACATGGTGGAATAGTAGTCATGACTGGACTACAGGTATTGAAGGGTACGTGCTCTTTAGGAAAGACAGAAACAAAGGTAAAGGGGGTGGAATAGCATTGTATATCAATGATGAGGTAGAATGTAAAGAAATAAGAAGCGATGTAATGGATAAGACAGAGTCCGTGTGGGCAAAAATTACATTGGGGAAGAAAACTAGTAAAGCCTCTCCTACGATAGTGCTTGGGGTGTGCTATAGACCTCCGGGATCTAATTTGGATATGGATAGAGCCCTTTTTAATGTCTTTAATAAAGTAAATACTAATGGAAACTGCATGATCATGGGAGACTTTAACTTCCCAGATATAGACTGGAGGACCAGTGCTAGTAATAATAATAGGGCTCAGATTTTCCTAGATGCGATAGCTGATGGATACCTTCATCAAGTAGTTGCTGAACCGACTAGAGGGGATGCCATTTTAGATTTAATTTTGGTGATTAGCGAGGATCTCATAGAAGAAATGGTTGTAGGGGACAATCTTGGCTCAAGTGATCATGAGCTAATTCAGTTCAAACTAAATGGAAGGATTAACAAAAATAAATCTGCAACTAAGGTTTTTGATTTCAAAAGGGCTGACTTTCAAAAATTAAGGAAATTAGTTAGGGAAGTGGATTGGACTGAAGAATTTATGGATCTAAAGGTAGAGGAGGCCTGGGATTACTTTAAATCAAAGCTGCAGAAGCTATCGGAAGCCTGTATCCCAAGAAAGGGGAAAAAATTCATAGGAAGGAGTTGTAGACCAAGCTGGATGAGCAAGCATCTTAGAGAGGTGATTAAGAAGAAGCAGAAAGCATACAGGGAGTGGAAGATGGGAGGGATCAGCAAGGAAAGCTACCTAATTGAGGTCAGAACATGTAGGGATAAAGTGAGACAGGCTAAAAGTCGAGTAGAGTTGGACCTTGCAAAGGGAATTAAAACCAATAGTAAAAGGTTCTATAGTCATATAAATAAGAAGAAAACTAAGAAAGAAGAAGTGGGGCCGCTTAACACTGAGGATGGAGTGGAGGTTAAAGATAATCTAGGCATGGCCCAATATCTAAACAAATACTTTGCCTCAGTCTTTAATAAGGCTAAAGAGGATCTTAGGGATAATGGTAGCATGACAAATGGGAATGAGGATATGGAGGTAGATATTACCATATCTGAGGTAGAAGCGAAACTGAAACAGCTTAATGGGACTAAATCGGGGGGCCCAGATAATCTTCATCCAAGAATATTAAAGGAATTGGCACCTGAAATTACAAGCCCATTAGCAAGAATTTTTAATGAATCTGTAAACTCAGGAGTATTACTGAATGATTGGAGAATTGCTAATATAGTTCCTATTTTTAAGAAAGGAAAAAAGTGATCTGGGTAACTACAGGCCAGTTTGACATCTGTAGTATGCAAGGTCCTGGAAAAAATTTTGAAGGAGAAATTAGTTAAGGACATTGAAGTCAATGGTAAATGGGACAAAATACAACATGGTTTTACAAAAGGTAGATCGTGCCAAACCAACCTAATCTCCTTTTTTGAAAAGGTAACAGATTTTTTAGATAAAGGAAATGCAGTGGATCTAATTTACCTAGATTTCAGTAAGGTATTTGATACCGTGCCACATGGGGAATTATTAGTTAAATTGGAGAAGATGGGGATCAATATGAACATCAAAAGGTGGATAAGGAATTGGTTAAAGGGGAGACTGCAACGGGTCCTACTGAAAGGCGAACTGTCAGGTTGGAGGGAGGTTACCAGTGGAGTTCCTCAGGGATCGGTTTTGGGACCAATCTTATTTAATCTTTTTATTACTGACCTTGGCACAAAAAGTGGGAGTGTGCTAATAAAGTTTGCACATGATACAAAGCTGGGAGGTATTGCCAATTCGGAGAAGGATCGGGATATTATACAGGAGGATCTGGATGACCTTGTAAACTGGAGTAATAGTAATAGGATGAAATTTAATAGTGAAGTGTAAGGTTATGCATTTAGGGATTAATAACAAGAATTTTAGTTATAAGTTGGGGACGCATCAATTAGAAGTAACAGAAGAGGAGAAGGACCTTGGAGTATAGGATGACTATGAGCTGCCAATGTGATATGGCTGTGAAAAAAGCTAATGCGGTTTTGGGATGCATCAGGAGAGGCATTTCCAGGAGGGATAAGGAGGTTTTAGTACCGTTATACAAGGCACTGGTGAGACCTCACCTAGAATACTATGTGCAGTTCTGGTTTCCCATGTTTAAAAAGGATGAATTCAAGCTGGAGCAGGTACAGAGAAGGGCTACTAGGATGATCCGAGGAATGGAAAACTTGCCTTATGAAAGGAGACTTAAGGAGCTTGGCTTGTTTAGCCTAACTAAAAGAAGGTTGAGGGGAGATATGATTGCTCTCTATAAATATATCAGAGGGATAAATACAGGAGAGGGAGAGGAATTATTTCAGCTCAGCACCAATGTGGACACAAGAACAAATGGGTATAAACTGGCCATCAGGAAGTTTAGACTTGAAATCAGACGAAGGTTTTTAACCATCAGAGGAGTGAAGTTTTGGAATAGCCTTCCAAGGGAAGCAGTGGGGGCAAAAGATCTATCTGGTTTTAAGATTCTACTTGATAAGTTTATGGAGGAGATGGTGTGATGGGATAATGGGATTTTGGTAAATAATTGATCTTTAAATATTCAGGGTAAATAGGCCAAATCCCCTGAGATGGGATATTAGATGGATGGGATCTGAATTACCCAGGAAAGAATTTTCTGTAGTATCTGGCTGGTGAATCTTGCCCATATGCTCAGGGTTTAGCTGATTGCCATATTTGGGGTCGGGAAGGAATTTTCCTCCAGGGCAGATTGGAGAGGCCCTGGAGGTTTTTCGCCTTCCTCTGTAGCATGGGGCAAGATTGACTTGAGGAAGGCTTCTCTGCTCCTTGAAGTCTTTAAACCATGATTTAAGGACTTCAATAGCTCAGACATGGGTGAGGTTTTTCATAGGAGTGGGTGGGTGAGATTCTGTGGCCTGCACTGTGCAGGAGGTCAGACTAAATGATCAGAATGGTCCCTTCTGACATTAGTATCTATGAATTTAGCTGCCAATCTAACAGGTCCCTACCGTGCATGTGTGAAATGCAGTTTTTCAAAGACTCATAACTTTGTCAAATATGAGTAGTTTTTCACAGGGTTGGCAAAGGGCACATACTTGAAATCAGGGCAATGCCCCTGCCAAATTTCAAGTTACTGCTCCAAATCAGGGGGGCACTAAAGCTTCTTAGTGAAATGATTGTAAAGGGCTGTTTTTTAAAAAAATGGGCAATTATTTTTCACTAATTTCATTCACAGAAACAGCAGAACCAATTTTTGCTGAAACTTTCCCAGAAAAAAGTCAACCTGAGGCAGACACCCAGCAAGGAAAAGGCCAGCTTAAACACTAAAGTTTGACAAAGATCTAAGCAACTAAACCCAGGGCCTTGTAATGGGAAATGTCAAGCTATCTTAACTATAGGCATTGCTTTACGAGCTCCACCTATAATAAATAAACAGATACTAAGTCAAAGTTATTGCTAATATTTTTAAAGTGTACACTTTTATTTGAAGTTTGAAACATATTTTTAAATTCCTTCCACACTGAATTGTTCTTGGGTTTCTCAAAACAGAGATAAATAATCAAGTCAGCAAATATTCTTTTACATTTCTGATCAAATGGGTCAGATTCTCTCTTATAATCCAGCTTTTTTGTGCTGTTCTGGCACAAAGAGGCCAGAACTGAGCAGATCTCCCCAGATGAGAATTTTTCCAGCATGGGGAGCCCTCGGCTGGAACAGAGCCAGAATAGCCAGGACTTGCAGGAGTGGGAGGTGGCATGGCTTCAGCACTGTCACTCTCTGGCTAGTGTCAATTTATAGACTATCCCTTGAGGGGCATTATCAACTGGCATATTGTAGCAAGCAGCCCTGAGGCAGCTCTAAGCTATACCAGGACAGTATAGAGCTAGCTGCAGTATCAGGGCACCACAGTCAACTCCTTTGCATCTTATCCCCTATGCACAGCAGAGACTGGGCACAGCAGAGAACCTGGCCCAACATATGCATTTAAAATTAATACTGATATCAACAAATGTAATCACCAAACTGTTCCCACATTCAGAACAAGCTAATGAAAACAAAACATTTTCTTACACTCGTATAAACTTCAGAATGAAATTCATTGCTGGTGTAAGTGTTAACTTCAATGGAGTTACACCAAAGACTGAACTTTGCCCAGTGAGTTTTAAGCATATCTAATTTACTGTATTATAATTTAGAGGCAAATAGATACATTGACACTTGTATAACAATGTTGGAGCTGCATAACAGTCCAACAATAATGACACTGTTACTGTTGTATTTTCAAGACATTGCATGCAAGATGCACAGAATCCTTCGAAATTAACCCTTTAAGCTTTTTCTCTTGCCTATGTTATTGAATTCAAGTCATTCCATAACACAGAAATCTTTGTCGGTCCCTTTGGTTGCTCCATGTGTAAAATTCCCTCCCTGAACTAGTTGCTTTATTATACTTCTTTGCTGAATACAAGTTCTCTTTTAAGGAAATATGAAGAAATGGTTTTCAAGAGAATATTTTCAGATTAGCTATATTCCCTATACACACCAGCAGAAATGTTAGGGCCCAGATCTTTATGCAGATTGACAGGTAAGGGGGTATAAAGATGGCTTTAAACCCTATATAAACTCCCATCCTCTTCCAGCTGTCCTGATAGTGGGCAATCACAGCATAATCAAAAATGCCTAACAGCTATCTAAGGCCCTAGCAGCATGTTCCAGTAGCTGGAGATCACTAGCCAGGGATCACGAGAAAAGCAGACCTTGCCCTCTGTTTCTTGCCACGCCCTTGGTGCTTTTTACCAGGTGGGGGATGGAAAAGGAGACAATGTGGCTAAACGCCACCCAGAATTCCACCACACAAGGGGAATCTTCCAGTGGCCAGCTAAGTAGCTTTAATGCTGTTTGCACTGATGGAATGGTACAAAGTTGACCTGTGGACCAGAAGATTGGGGTCTCAGTGGTCTATGTTTCAAATAAAACCAATGAGTTTAACACTTTGGGTCACCATACATGTTCTAAGGAAAGTTGTAACTTTTCTCTTACAATTTTAGAATTTACAAGTATTTAGTGCTAAATGACCAGACACTTAGTAGTGAACCTGTGAAGGTTCTGCTTGCACATTCAGATTATTAATCAGAATTAAAACAGGCAGCCTCTTCACTGTGAAAATTCTTTCCAGACATTTAAACCTTTACAGCTTTCCCTTAAATGAAACCTGTACAAAATTATCCAGCAATAAAAAAAAATGCACCATGTTGTACAACAGTATAAACTTTTTCTATTAAAAAAACTGATCATTTTTCATAGAATCAATCTGGGATGTGCTGTCCTAGCTGCATAACTTATATTGAGACAGATCCTCAGTCTTTAATATATTGTTAATATATGAAGAACATAAATGTTTTAATAATAATGCGTTAGTAACATATACAGTATATAAAAACCTCATTCCACATTTTTGTTTGCTTTATTTCAGTTAAAAGAATTGAAGTGGGAGCAATTTTTTTCCGCTGAGCAACTGAAAACAGAATCTCTGTCTTTTCCATTTCTGCCCCACCATGTAGGTGCAATGTTTTGGACATGTGTAAAAAAAATAGTTACGTATTGGCATTGGGAAATCGTCTCAAATTGGTTCATACAAGTTGTACGTGCAGGTTATACTAACAAAATGTGTGTTCTTATTCATAAACCATGAAAGACCCATTTAGTTCAACATCTTGTGGATACACAAAGGGATAACCAGGGAGGAACGTGTCTAATACAGTAGGCGTACACCCCAACTACTTTTTTGTCAGAGATTTTTCATTGATACATATCCTATACTACAAAGCCTCTTCTCTCTAGACACCACTAGGTGCAATATGCTACTGCCTTTATGTTCCCATGAAAAAAGAAGCACAATCACATCCACCTCCTTTCTCAAACAACCCCACTAGTTCCTCCATTTGCTCCAGAACCTGATTCAAATGAGCTTGGTTGATCCTATAGGCATCTGCTGTGCCATTTGCATCCATAGGAGCAACAGCAACCAAGTGAAATCCATTGTCAGGGAAGGCAGACAGCAGGCAGGAGAGAAGCTTTATGGTCTGGCAGGGACCCCACAGATGAATTCAGGAGCTGGATTGGTGTTATGCATCAGACAGAGTGCCCTTTTGCTTTGGTTCAGGTAGAACAGGGATTGCAGATTGTGTGCTGCTGTGCCCCTAATAAAGGTACACTTGATTTCACTGGAGGCTGCATGAAGCTTGGCTTCCACTGGTGGAAAGTATACCAGACTCCTGGTTTATAAACCCTGAAAGGATTTTTTTTATCTTACCTCATCAGCATGGTCGTACCATAATCCCCTCCCTGTTCCTTCTAGCCTGGTCTCTGTCCCTCCTCTGCAGCTCCTAACCTGTGGAATACCCTTGCTATACATTTGCTTTAGCACTCTTCATCTCATTTCAAATCTCAGCTCAAAGACTTCCTTAATCTCCCCATCCTTCTGCTATTGTTCACCTACATAGTATTATGTAGCGCTGGAAGGCATTTTGGGATACAGTTTGCATGAAGAAAACACTCTAAGGTTTTGAACTATATCATCAATATCAGCAGGGTGGTTGCCATGATAGTAATGTTAAGACTTTGACCCCCCTCCTAAAACAGACTAAGAGCTAATTCCAACCACTGACCTCTTTACTTATTTGATTCATCCTGTCATAATCCTTAAACCACAATGATATCCAAAGTATAGCAAACTTACTGTATTTTTAAGCGAATGTTGAAGCAGTGTAGCACTGTGAAATGAGAAATGCAAATTGCAGAATATAGGATATATATTGTTTAGCATGGCAATACAGCATGTACAGATGACAGTAGGAATCACATCAATGTCAGAGGAAATGGGATTTACAACAACTGAAATCTACCATTTAAGGCTAATGTTTACACTTCAGTGTAAACCCAGAGTTTGAACTCAGACTCAAGCCTAACCCTCCATCCATCTACACACAATCATTTTAACCCAGTGCTCAAACCCAGGGACCCAGGACCCCACAGGGGTGACGGGTCCAAGCCTCGGTCAAGTTGAGACCCAAGATACAAGCCATATTGATTTGCAGTGTAGACACAGCCCCTATGGACTTGTGCTCTGGGAGTCCACCAAAAGTATCCCACAAATTGACTTTCTTTGTCCAGGGAAATTTGGTGGACAGTCAAGTTTTCCCACACTGCATCACAAACTAAGGGCTAGAGCAGCCACATTTTGGGAAGGCACTAGAAAGTCTGGAATATGGTTGGGTGGACTCAGGCCCACATAATACAGTGTAGACACTGAAGCTGCAGGTTGCGACTTAACATTTAGCAATTCCTAACCTGGAGTTACAAATAAGTGCAGATCCTCAAGCCCTAGGTTTTCAAACCCAGGACTGCTACCTCGAGTTCTACTAACCCTGGACTTATATTGCTGTGTAGGCATACCCTAAAAGTCTTAGCAGGAGGAGCTCCCAAATTGTCAGACTAATATTTATCCCCTGATGACAAAGTTGTAGCCCCAGCCGTTGACCAAACAGGCCTGGAAAAAGATGTGCTGTTTGACTTGATCTCACAAAAATAATAATAATTAATTCGCACTCTCCAGGTGGCAAACAATTGCTTTTTTTCATTTTTCTTAACAGCATTACCATAGAGAAAAAAATACTTTTATTAAGCCTTTCTACTCCATCATGGTTTTATGTCCACACAGGGTATTTCATTAGTCATGTTTTTCAAAGTCCTTTTTCTATCAGCTATTTACTTCAGTGCCACTCACTGATTAATCCTAAATATATAATTAAAATTCCAGCCAGGGTCCAACTTAAACCTATAAATGCCAAGAAAGTCAGAGTTAAAGCTGCTACTCCGTCCTCAATTCACCTTATGGCAATATGGTAGTAAGGGGGCTCAGAACTGCTTGTGACTTTGTGTAGAACATTTCCATATTGTGGGACAAATCTTTCTCTTTCCTCTTTACTCCTTTTCCCATTTAATTTGGGAAATGCTCAAAATCATCAATCTTGTCATTAAAGTGCTCATTTTCAAAGGGGTGCAAGGGAGTTAGCTATACAGGAACTAAATCTTTCACATTTTGGACCTCATTTTTGATACATATGGTTGTGCATGCATAATTTGCATGTGCAACAGATATTTTGTGGACATAGGTAGTCATTTCAGTGTGGAAATACTTGATCTTCTATGCACATTTGTAGCTTGATTATGCTTTGTCTCTCATTGTGTGATTCAGAGCTACATTGCCTGTGCAGGAACACTGGGGCAGTATACTTCTTAGGCCTCCTGTTGCTACATCCCTTTGTAAGGTGCAGCTTACTTCCCATACTGATAGCATAAGGGGAGGGGGGTGGAGTGGGGGAGGCTGACTCATGGCCTTGCTTCTCCTTCCAACCCTTAACCTGTCCACCAAGTGGTATTGGAGTGGAGCACAGCAGGTGTGCCTGGTTCTTGTTTGGCTTACCTGTGCATCAAAATAGGGCTAGGCTGAATCTGGCCCAGAGTATGAAAGCATGTTTCTGATGCTGAAAGTCAGACCTGTAGTGAATTAAGGACCCATTTCTAGTCACAAACACAAAATGTGCATCCAAAAAACATGCCTCTGCTCCCACAAATTGCATAACTGTGTCTATATGTCCAAATTGCTTAACTGTGTCTTTCAGGTGCAATGAGTGCACATGTACTTTTTTGCAAGGGTAAAAAGCACCTGCTTTTGCACATTGTGTCTGGGTCTGTGCCAAAAATCTTCAGTGCATATGATTCAATGCATATGTTGAACATCAAATATTCATTACATAATTCTTTTTATTTGATAGTTTTCCATAAATGTGTGTAGAACTTTGTCACGTCATTTAAGGCCACAGTTCTATGGCTTCTGACATATGAAGGTAAGTGTAAATAATAGTGCAGATCTACTGAAGAAGTGAAATGGCAGAGGAAAAGAAAGAGGAGACAGAACCATCGGAAATTTCCCTTAATAAAACACAAGATTCACCAAAGCTTTAGTGGTATCACCCCAAAAATCAAGGAAGTAAGTCAAGTAAGCACCCTTGAAAATATTATTCAGAGCAAAAACATGCTTTTAACAACATATTCTTCTGAATCCTGTATCACTGAGGGCCTGATCCTGCTGGTTGTCTCTCCTAAGAGGTGCTGGGCATTTCTCGTGTGCCTACACTCTTCATAGTACCTGCGCATTAAGGACAGCAGTTAGTGAAGGTCTTGTAATGGAGTATTTGCTCCAATCCCGCCTTGAATAGGTCATGTTTCTGTAGATCATTGAGGAGACAATATCTTAGGAGAAAAAGCTCATCAGCTATGTCAGAGCCATACCAAAGTCTTTAAATCAGTAAAACTCATCCCCAAAAGAGCTGGAGAGCCAAATTGTCACTGAATGGAGTTGACATCCTGACACTGCTTTGTGTTCCTAGTATCATTTTCATTCATCAATATGAATTAGTAAAAAAATAATTTTTTGCAGTATTTTGTAGCTGTGTTGGTCCCAGGATATGAGAGAGACTAAATGGGCAAGGTACTATTTGTATAGATGTTGGTCCAATAAAATATATTACCTTACCTACCTTGCTTCTCTAAATAATTAATAATAATTTAGCTGTAAAAACATAAAGCAATCCTCCTAACATCCTCTGAGGAAGTAAGAGTAACAATGGCCTCCTGGAGTCATGGGATTTGGGTCAGGGTTCAAAAAGGTCATAAAACCAATAAATTATAATACCAGCCCTAAATGGCAACTAGAAACTAGTAGAGCCAATGAAGAAAAACAAATAGAGGCAACTGGGATGGAAGTCAAGGCAGATAATCTGCAGCCATTCTGACAGATGAGAAGATTATTCCACCTCTAATTGAACATCTGTCCAACTACACTCTCTCTGAAACTTAGTGGTTTTCTGATCACATGGACCCATCTGATTATCAAAACGGTTCCTTCTATAGTGGCCTGTTCAGCTGCTGTTGTGCATCTTCCAGCAGATGCCTTTGCCTCTGGCACCAGACTGATGTTGTTGCTGTTATTATTTATTATTTGTCTTACCACAGAGGCGTGACACACAGGAGTGCTGGTTGGAGACTGGTCTTTATTTCCAAGCTCCAGTCACCTAACATGGGTTAGGGTTATCAAAGATTATATTCTTGCCATATAGTAGGAGTCAGTATGTACGGACTCCAGTGGTTACTTTACAGATCTGAAAACTGAGGCAGAAAGAAGTTAATGGTCTGATTTTCAGAGGTGTTGAACATCCACATCTTCCTTGACTTAAATGGGAGTTGTGGTGAGCACCTGTGAAAATCAGGCCTTATGAGCTTGGTCCTGCAAGTAAGTGCAGGGTGGGCAGTAGGGCTGGGCGGGAAAAGGCTTTTCTGTCCTGCAAAACAATTTGATATATTGAAAAATTCTCCCATCCCAAATTTTGACAATCAAAATCTCAAAAATGTTCACAAGCTGAAAATCCAAAATATTTTTCAGTTCAGGTCAATCAAAGTTTCAATTTTAACTTTTTTTTCCCTTCTTAGTCTAAACTTTTTTTTGTCTAAATTTATTAAGAATCCAAAACAAAAAGTCATTTAGACTCAAAAAACAAAAATACCAAAAAAAACCCCCAAACAAACAAACAAACAAACCCTTTCGACATTGAAACAGGATGTTTCAATAATTCCAAAACTTTTTTTCCAAAACTGTTTTGAGTCAGAACATTTGTCAGAAATAATCCTGTTTTATGAGCAGTTTTTTAATTAGTATTTTTAGCAAAAAAAAAGGTTCATCAAATTCCTGACCGGCATTAATGCTAAGTATTCTAGTTCAATTCAGCAAAACATTTAAACACATGCTTAAAATTAAGCAGATAAGTAGTGCCAATAATATAGGCATTGGGACTATTCAGATGCATAAAGTTAAGCACATACTTAAGTGTTTTCCTGGATTAGGCTACAGGCTACTCAGAAATGTATTGGAATGAGTCCTTGATGGTGACTTGACTAAGGCCAAAGAGGGAATCAAAACAGCAGAAGCCTTATAAATTAGGATAACTTCCCAATCTATTTTCTCCCCCTTTCTTCCTCCTAAGAGAACACATACTAATAGTTCCCGCTGTTTTCCCTCAGTACATGTTTCTTAAACAAAAAATGGGTTTACCTATTTTGCCTTATTTAAAATACCCCACTGGCTGGTCTTCCATGTCTCCTGTCTGTTTGATGCAAGTGAAAACCATAAAATGAAGTTGAGTGGGTTTGGCACCTTTAGAAAGTGCAAGGAGGCACTCTTGAACAGCCAGAGGACAGTAGGGCACTGCCATATTATATTTTGTCATTCCAATTTCAATACATATATTAATCACAGGCAGTTTTGACGTTTTGCATGCAATTAGCATTTCACTAGCCTGCTCCCCGTCTGTTAGTGAAGAGTGGTTTGCTCCCATTGTGAATTCTTAATTGTGGTGCAAGCATGGAGGGTTCTATGATTACACACTGGAAACCATGTGGTGGTTCAGTTGTTCGAAGCAGCTTGGGTTTCTTTGTTTGTTTTGTTGTAGTTCTGCTGTGTTAACTCATGGAAATTGCTCAGGGACAGATTTAAATCGAAACAGACAGGTTCCATTTTTGCTCCATAACTAGAATGGTAAGATTTGTTTTAAAATGTGCTGCTGCTGGAACGTAAGGCACGTTTGGAATGATTGTTTACTTTTCGTACTAAGAGTGGTGCCATTTTGTTAAAATAGGAGGGTTTCCTGTGTAGCAAATCTCCCATGCGGTCAGATGAGGTTCTTTAAAGCATGTATAATAATTATGGATTTTGCTATTTTATTCTTTTTTAAATATAGATGTGTGTGCCATTTGATAATGGCTTCAAATATCAACTACGTACTTACCAGTCATTTAAAATCCTCCATGAATTGCCAGAGAACACATGTAAATGGTTCCTTGGATTATGCATCAGCAACTTGAAAATGTTTGTATTTCTTCTGTATTGAGCATATTTTGCTTATCCAAGCAGACAAGTCCTTTATGGTTAATCCTACCCATTTCTGTGACTTGTCTATCCCTTGGGAATTTGGTTCATGGAAGCTATCTGTTCTATTAATCTGGAGGTTCCTGAATTCTAATCCTTGGTAAAGTACTAGCTTGCTGTCTGACCTTGGCATGTCACTTGACCCCCTTTTGCCTCAGTCAAACCAGCTGGAAAATTGGGTAAAAAGCAGAACTTTACTGAAAAGCAGATGCTACATCTCAGATGAGATTTCCTTGATAAATAATAAAGAAAATTGACAGTCAGGGACAGAAAAAAGGACATTTGGACAGAGCTCCCTTACGGACTGTACTTGTTTTTGTTGCTGATTACATTTTCAATAGGAAGATTCAGCAAAGTCCCTTGTTTGACAAAAGATTGTATAATGAATGGCTGATGCAGCTTTTATGTGAGGATTATGATTTAATTTATTTAAAAGACCACAACTTTCTCTACTGGGCAATTTACTATTGGATCGTGCTTGGTAAAGGAAGAATAAAAATTAAAAAGGGTAAACAAAGGGGTTGACATGGACACCACTTACAACTGAGCTAACTATATATACCATGGACTAGATCAGTGGTTTTCAACTTGTGGACTGCGGACCCCTAGCAGTGCATGGACTATGTCTAAGGGGTCCGTGAAAGGTTGTCCTTACCATACAGCAGTGGTTTTCAACCTGTAGTCCGTGGACCCCAGGGGGTACACAGACTACCTCTAAGATTTCCAAAAGGGTCTCCACCTCCTTTTGAAATTTGTAGGGGTCTGCAAATGAAAAAAGCTTGAAAACCACTGAGCTACATCCTCTCATCCTGCAGCAAAAAGGGAGAAAAAGCTGCCAGCTCTCCCCCTCAGGAATTCCCCCAAAGTGTGGGAGTCCCTAGTGGGCATAGAGATGGTACAGCATGCTCCTGCTTCACTGCACAGAGAAAGCATCGGAGGAGGAGAGTATCAGGGGTGTGGCTGGAGAACACTTCACTCTGGCTATTTCCAGATGGCACACAGGATATGTTTACACTGTACACTAAGTGTATGTCTACACCGCAGTAAAACACCTTCAGCTGGCCCAGGTCTCACAGGGCTTGGGCTATGGAGCTATAAAATTTCAGTGTACACGTTTGGGCTCAGGCAGGAGCCCAAACTCTGAGACCCCATGGGGACAGGAGGGGTGGAAAGGCCCAGAGCTCAGGCTCCAGCCCGAGCCCAAACATCTACACTGCAATTTGGTAGCCCTGAGGCTGACCTGAGCCATCCACGGATGTTTTATTGCAGTGTAGACATACCCTAAGCTTGGGCTCTGACTCAGGCTTGAATCCAAGCCCCCTTTCCATCCGCACACAAATCAGTCTGACTGGAGTCAGCAAGCACTCAGGACCTAGGTCCTAGGACCCTGTTGGAGGTGTGGGTCAGAGCCTAAATCCCACTGTGATTCAAGTCCAAGCCCTATCACTGTGCAGTGTAGATGCAGGTCAAGCCACAGACCCAAGTCAGAATGTCTGCGTAGTGCAGTAGGGACTCGTTAGCAAGGCTATGAGATCCAGGTCCCGCAATTGTAATCCCAGGTTTATAATGCAGTGTGGATGCTCAGCCACTGGCTTAGAAATACTGGGTCAACAAACCCAGTGGGTTTAGTGTGTAGTGTAAACATAGCTATAGTGCCTTGAGATCAGTACCCAACCAGCATCATTTAGAGCTTCCCAGAGGTTGGGACTGTGGTTGGACCTGGAGTAGAACTGGAGCCAAGATTGGGGTGCTGTAACTGGCTCTCTTGCTTCCTTGACCCTTGACCTGTCTAGACACAAATGACAATCTAGGCCCATGGGAGTAACTTATGAAGTTAGCCTGCATCTCTCAGATAAACCCAGTTCTAATTGACTTTAGTGGTAGACATGAGCAAAAATGCTGATTTTTGACAACAAAATTGTTTTTAACAAAAGTGAACAAATGAAACTTTATGTTCTGTATAAAATGTAGCACCAAAAAAAAAAAAGCAGGAAACAGGGAGGGTTCCAGCCAGAGCCCAAACATCTCCACAGCAATTAAACAGCCTTACACCCGAGCCCCACGAGTCCATTGTCACAGGTCAGCCATGGGTATTTAATTGCAGTGTAGACATACCCTAAGAGTTTCCTTTGTGAATTTGTTTTCTTTCTTTCTTTTTGTGCATTTTGCCAATTCTTTGTTCTCCTGTTTAATTCTATTTTCAAAAGTGCTGAACACCCAACAGTTCTGGCTGAGTTCAGTAAGAGCCATGGAGCACTCAACATTTTTGAAAATCAGACTACTTATTTAGGTGCCTAAATATGGACCCTGGGGCCTAACATTAGGCACTCACTTTTTAAAACTGTGGCCTTTGTGGTTCATTCAGATCTAAAACTCAAATACACTCAAGTGGTGAAAGTGAAGCAGAAGTGAAGCCAGCATAAAAGGTCCACCAAATCCTTGAAAACAGGAACTACCATATTTCACAAAGCTAATTGAACACGAACCAGTCCTCTGAAACAAAGGAATTGAACAGTTGGTAAAAGTGACCATCAGCGTCTTAGCAATCCTATTTTTCATAGATCTTCTTTTACATCTCTTCTACAGGGCCCCTAATATTGGTGACAAATATTTACATTCCTTTCTTACTAATTCTCTCTGACAAGAAGTTGGCAACCTTACCCATGAAAATCTGTGTTCATATTTTACATCAGCCTCACCCTTAGGGTGAAAAGTAGCAAGAGGTCTTTGTTTCTTGTGCCATAAAAAAATATAGTGAGACAGTACTATTTTGATGCCATGAGCAAAAGCATCCATTTATTGCTAAACATGAAATGCATTTCAGCAACATTCTAATATTCATGCAGATTACTTTTCCATGCATTAAGTAATTTTCTTTACCAGGTAAATAAGAGATATGATATGGCTTTGAATAGCATCACTTTTATTATCTCCTAAGAAGATCTCAGAATTGGTTATTGGTTTCCCATACAGTCCCATTACATCAGTACTAAATAAAGAGTTCACCCTTCAACAGCATCACAAAGTCATTAACGTGTTTGCATTGCTCAAAGTATCATTCAGGCATTTACAGCAAAACTTCAACTTGGCTTGGCTTCCCTGCAGGAGAGGTGGATTTCACCACAGTGAGCAGTTATACATAAGTAGTTAGTCGTCTGTTCATAGCTCACTATCATAAGTAAAGTTCAGAAAATTGAATTTCTGTCTTGTGGGAAATTTCAGCACAGGATGAAAAGTCAAAATAGAGAATTGTAATGGAATTAAAAGTTCAATTTGAAAATGTTTTATTCAGAAATGTCTAAATGAAAAATGTTTCTCTTCTAAATGTTGACATTCTCAACATTTTCCAAATTTCAAAGTTTCTAATCCTTATTACCCACTCCATTTCAAGTGGCCTCCTACAACAGGCATTACCCCTTATGCCTAACAATCTATTCCAACTTGTATTTATCTCTAACATGTTGATTTCCTTCCCCAGACCTGAAGAAGAGCTCTGTGTAAGTTCAAAATCTTGTACTTCTACCAACAGAAGTTGGTCCAATGAAAGACATTACCTCACCTACCTTGTCTCTCTCATATCCTGGGACCAACATAGCTACAACAACACTGCAAACAGTCAAAATGTCAGTTCAAAATAAAATGTTTAGAAGTTTCCTGACCAAAAAAACCCACAGAATATTTAATCAAAAGCAGCATTTTCATAGAAAAAAAATTGTTTCAACAAACTCCCAAATTTTGCTAGGAAAACATTTTGCTTGAGAAACATCAACTAGTTCCAATCATGAGTAACATTCTTAGGATATTGTTTATTAGAGGGCTTGGGAAGTAGGCTTCATCCAGCATTTCCTCTCTTGAGTGCTGGTTCCTCTCCAGAAACTCGCAAGCCACTCTCCAGTTTGCATTTTTATCGGTCTTTCCACAGCTGGATAATCTATTTACACAAAAACAAGCACTTCCATCTCACTTAAATGTTTCAAGATAGAGGCTATTGTAAGTGTATATGCTTTAATATTCCAGTTGATTAAAGTATTATACAGAGGGGAATCATGCCATTCAGCACTATGTTGTTTTCACTTTTCTCCTCCCCTCATTCTTCCACTATACTGCTAGTGGCTCTTGCATGCTATTCAAAGGTTTGTCCAATGTTAGTTAATGCATGTATTTTCCCAGTGGGTTCTTGGGCCATGTTTTCCTTCCCTCTACTTTACTCATTTTTATCATCTCCCTCCTCTCTGCAGATATTACTATACTCAAAGGGAAGAGAAACTAAAAGCATAAGAATGTTGGCATGAAAGCTTTTTCTTTCTATTTCCTTTGTGATGCTTGTGAAATGTTTCCTTTTTGTTAACCATATCCCAGGGCCCAATCCTGCACTCCTAACTAATGCAATTATTGCCAATGATTACTTCAGTGATAGAAGTAGAAAAATAATAAAAGACCCTTTGTCTATTTGTGCATTATTACTCTTCACATTTAATTTTTGATACTCTGGTTGCTTGCTTAACTACCTATTGCATGTGTGACAATCAGCAAAATAAAGTAGGATTCAGGTTAAAGGCCCAGTCCTGTGAAATGTGGAGCATCCTCAACTCCCATTGTCTTCAAATGTGAGCTAAGGATGTTTGACCTCTTCTCAGGTCAGGCTCTCAGAAATGAACCAAATGGTGAACTTTAAAATTCAGCTTCCCTATCGTTATTGTAATGTGGCAATAAACTAAGGATCTTTCTAAACAAATTTACTTTTCACCCATGGCCAAATTCAAAAAACTTTTCCATGTGAAGAATGATTTTACACTTTTGTCTGGATGCACACACAAAAAGGTGAAAAGTTATATTTTAGCAGTGATTTCTGTGTAAAAATATTATCGGAAATATCTATATTTTTTCTTCTACATCCAACAAGGTTCCCTTTTCAAGTAAACAGGCTTCTATCTCTTTCTTGATCAAATATATCAAATATATGGTATGTCAGTGCAAGGAAACTACCACTGTCTATTTACATTTGCGTTCTTCCATGTGCCTCTAGCACTGTTTCAGAGAACTGAAGGAGTTAAGGATCTTGTTCTGTCTCCATTCATTTTCTGTTGTATTTCTATTTAATATCTCACTGCCTGATAAAAAAAATTATATTTAGTAAATATTGTATTAGTAGTTCATCTCCTGTGTGAAGGACAGAAGCTTCAACTAGGAAAGATGGGATTAATAGCTGCTTCACAAAGGTGTTGTAAGGCTTAATTCTTTAAGGCCTGCTCTGGTGCTTATTGAAGTCAATGGAAAAACTCCCTTTGACTGCAAAGACCATTGAATCAGGCCCTTATGGTATGCAAAGATTTTCAAGATTTCCAGATAGATGGTTTGAGATAATTGTGAAGTACAAATTTTACAATTATTTTTGTTTATTATTTATTATTTTAATTATCTTTTTAAAATAGAACTAGCACCTCATTCATACAAGTAAAGACTTGGGCCGTGTCTACACGACCACTTATGTCGGCAAAACTGATGTCGCTCAGGAGTGTGAAAAAAACACAACCCTGGGTGACATAAGGTTTGCCCTCATAAGTGGCAGTGTGCACAGTGCTATGTCAGCAGGAGAGCTTCTCCCGCTGACATAGCTACTGCTGCTGGTTGGGGAGTGGTTTAATTATGTCTACGGGAGAGCTTTCTCCCGTCAGCATAGAGCAGCTACACAAGAGATCTTTTACAGCAGAGCAGCTGCATCGGTACAGCTGTGCCAGTGTAAGGTCTCTAGGGTAGACATAGTATTAGACACGATGCTACCTTTACATCTAAATTGTGCTTTGGGACAAGCTGCAGAGGATGTAGAAGCAACAGCTTTGTGAATATGAGCATGATTAGACTGCAGTGTTGCCATTACCACACTTCTCAGTACTCTGTAGCCAACGTATTCCTGGCTCTTTCACTCTGAGGGAAGTACATGTAAATTGTTCTGTCTGGAGAAGTTCTTACACAATCAGCCTGGGGGTGGGGAGGAGGAGGAGGGAGGGTAGACTGAATCAAGCTCAGCAGTGCAGTCAAACCACACCTAAATACCAAGAGGTGACTGAAAGGTTGGTGTATTTTTTTATTTTTGGCTGTTGTATGTTGTGGAAACTAAGGGCCAGTTCTGACCTCTGTGCCACTGGTGTAAATTGAGAATAACTCCACTGAAGTCATAGAAATATTCCAGAATTACATCAATACATGTACAATCAGAATCTACCCCTATATGTCCATATGGCCAAGTAGGAAAAAATGCAAAAATGATTTATGCAAGTATAAGTAAAATATTAACAAGCACAGTCTACTTTGCATACTTTTTCATTAGTATTTACAACTATTTAAAAATAGCTACTAGTGTTGTCAAAGCAAATTAACTTGTTCTTTGAAAATCCACCTTCGTTTTCTTAGGTGCATACTGTACATCCTCACACTTTTTACCACTGATGGCTTGACACGTTTTTATCTCCATGAACAACAAAGCCATGTATAATTCCATGCAATTTTCTTTTAAGGTATAAAGGAAAACAAAACTAATTTACAACACAAACATATTAGGTTTTTATGTAAAGAGCATCACATGTATTGATCAAAATGACTTTCTTTACAATATTTGATGCTCAAAAGAGAGCTAATTGTGTTACATGTTATAAATGTATTTTATCCCATTCAAGCTGTGCCAAACAGGAAAACTGACAAGGAAGCATCCTGCTAAGGTGTAAGATATAATTAGATAACAGCAGTAATATTATTCTAAAGGACTTTTTTTACAATATTGTAACAGTGACTTTGGACTTATTAACTTTTATGTAGATTAAAATACCTTAAACATATATTTAGCATATTTTGTACCTCTCTGTTTCAAAATATATTTGCTAATGCTACACAGTCTCACCACATAATGAGACTGTTACTCATCTAATTCAAAAATCCAAAGTAGGATAGTTAATCTAAACCCCACATCCATACACACTTATAAACACTACAGGATGAAAACAAAATTGCCGTGTATGCATATACTGTATATATATTCTGTAATTTCTTCCTAATCAGTTGTGTGCTTTATAAAACAATGTAAGAGAAATGACAATGCTGTCATTTGTATATTCTTCCTCAGTTCTGTAATGGAAAGCTTTTTTTCTTTGCCAACTCATTCCTGACAATGTTAATGATTCACTATAAAGCAGCTTCTGTGCTATGATTTGTGACATTCAGACTGGTTAGATGGGAGGACTAGGCAGGTTTCTGGGGAGTGTTTGGGATGCAGAAATGCCTTGAAGATAGCACTTTATTATATTTAGGACAAGTATGACATCCCACTTCAAGGAAAAGGCCCCTATACATATTGAGAAGGGATTTCTCTGGTTTAAGTGGGGAGAAGGTTAGTTTAAAAGAATGCCTCTGTTTTTTGAGACGACTTAAAGATAGGAGATACAGAAATGGAGGCAGGAGGCAGAAGGATTATGGATAATGGAAGAATTTAGCCTGAGGGTATGTGCCTGCTTTGCCTATTCCTGTATAACTAGAATATTTATAATTCAAATACTTATCTTTAATAATTAAAAACCAAGGAATATTAAAGACAAAAGGTAGAGAATATTATGTACACATATGTAGGCATCATGCATTAAATCCCTACAGTTGCAAAATATAGTAAGAGGTAGATTTAAAGGAAGTTTAAAAAGTGAGTATCTTAAAATGTCTTGGAAACAATTTCTAATTCACTCCAGTTCTGCCAGAAGTGATACCCCCTATTTCTTATTTCTACATATATAACTAGCCATGGGGAGAGCTACTAAAAATACACTGCATGGTGGCTTGACATCAGCACATCAACAATTTAAAAAGTGGATACAAATATTTCAGATTTTCACAATCTTAAAAGTTTTCCTCATGATTTATGAAAACATTGGATTTGCCAGAGCAATTTCATTTTGCTTTTACAGGACTCTTAATTACATGGATTTTGTAAACTGCTAGTTGCAATGGAATGTAATATTCTACCACATTCAGTAACCCTCTCTGATCTGCATTCCACAGACTGCAAAGAAACAAAGAAAAACAACCATTGCTCTGGATAGAGAAGAGTGTTTGAAAAGAGAAAGAGACCTCAAATGTCCCCCCAGGTGTTATAAAGCTGTCAATTACAAGCAGGAAAACAATACAAAGGCTGCAACAAATAATGTATAAAGGAAAAATACAAAGTGTATTGAAAATCACAAATAATAAAAAATATTTCAATCTATCTATTTAACTTTCAATTGTTTTAAAGATTCAGCTCCAAATAAAGAAAATTAGGGCAAAACAACCAAAGCAATTCAAAAACAAACAATCTCAGAAACAGAAAGCTTAGTAGCCAAAATATAAGTAAATCAAGGATTCAAGTCAAATTATCCACTAAGGACAAGGTAGCTCAGTTTTTGAAGCATGTTAGCTTTATGAAAGTGAATTTATAGATGGTACTTTAAACTGATATTTGAAAATCAGAGGTGTTAATATTTACACCTTTATTCATTATGGCAAAGAGATTAATGAAGAATTAAACATCCAAGTCTCTTTGCTTCTCCATCAAACAAAGTAATCCCTAGTTGAACATTAACTCAACCTGACAATAAAACAAAGAAACTCCTCTCCTGTACACATAGGCTTTTAAAGAGATGCTTCCAATTTTGAATACAATATTAATGTGTATGCTTAGATAAAAATAAACTAATGAATAAAATTACTGAATTGATTTCTGCTGACTGAGGTATCTATATGTAATCTGAAAAAAAATATTCTGAAGAAAGAGAAACAGTATGTTAAAATTATATAATTACTTCCCTAACACCTGCAAGTTTAAAGTAAACATAGCATTGAATTGTGGGTTTTAATAGATACCTTAAATATTACAGATCAAATAAAGACCCATACTGGCAGCTTTTTATAAAAAAAAAGCCCAAATAGGTTATTTTAAAATTATTATTTTTTAAAATCATAAATTTTCGGAAAATAAGATGGATATTCTCTTGTGGCATAATCCAAAGACCACTAAAGTCAAGAGAAGACTCTCATTGACTTTACTGGGATTTAGACCAGGCTCCTGGGGAAGAGGAAGAAATATATATATGTAACTGCCATTGGTACAGCAAATTCTTTACCTCCATCCTTATATGCAGAAAGAAAAAAATTGTGAAGAAGACACTGTTCACCAATTACAGCAAACTTAACTGAGAAATTCTCAGGCAGAGCCGATCATAATTTCTAAAACCAACCCCATTTCAAATCTACTCTTTGCCATTGTACCAAAAATAAGGTGATAGCTATGTTCAGTCTTGCAAACACTTGTTCACGTGAGTAATTTTACACATGTGGGCAGTCCCATTGAGTTTGATGGAACTGATCACATAAATAAGTGTTTTCATGATTGGTACCAATGTCTGAACATCCCAGAAAGGGATAAATTTCCACTATGAGAAAAAATTGCCTATGAGAAAAAGTACTGTGACAAAGTTCCTGCTCGACCTTGGTGGGTCTTACACTTATTGGTGGGTTTGCTCGCCTTGGAGCTTCACGTCAGTCCTCAGCTTGGCCGTTTTTCTGAACCCCCAGTCCAGGTCGACGACTCCTGTGTGGGAGGACTTCGGGGGAACCCGGGCTCGCCCTCTACTCTGGGTTCCAGCCCAGGGCCCTGTGGAATGCAGCTGTCTAGAATGCCTCCAGGAACAGCTGTGCGACAGATACAACTCCCTGGGCTACTTCCCCATGGCCTCCTCCAAACACCTTCTTTATCCTCACCATAGGACCTTCCTCCTGGTGTCTGATAATGCTTGTACACCTCGGTCCTCCAGCAGTCCGCGTTCTCACTCTCAGCTCCTAGTGCCTCTTGCTCCCAACTCCTCACACACACACCACAAACTGAAGTGAACTCCTTTTTAAAACCCAGGTGCCCTGATTAGCCTGCTTTAATTGATTCTAAAAGCTTCTTGATTGGCTGCAAGTATTCTAATCAGCCTGTCTTAATTGTCTCCAAAAGGTTCTTGATTGTTCTCAAACCTTCCCTGTTACCTTACCCAGGGAAAAGGGACCTACTTAGACTGGGGCTAATATATCTGCCTTCTATTACTCTCCTACAGCCATCTGGCCTGACCCTGTCACAGTATTCATTACCTGATAGGTCATGTACACTCTACAACACACATTCATTGTACCTGTACCCATTTTAGACCTGTAAAAAGTGTCTAGTATGGTAAGAAAATTGACAGGACATAATGGATTCCAAGATATCTATAAACATGGAAAGCTTAACAATTTTAAATTGTCATAAGATGGAGCCACCTACTAAGACAGCTGGCAGCCAGGCAGTCAAAAGGATCTATGTGTTCATCTGAAGATATGTTTCAGCTCCTATAATGTACTAAAAGTCTGAGCATATATTTCAATTTATCTGGACCTGAGTCCATAGTTGTATTTTGATGAACTAATCTCAAAAGTTAATATCATTTCCAATTTCCATTTATGCCAGCCCACCTCCAAAATGTTCAGTAGCATTACATTGTTTTTATAAAATGAAGAAAGGATCAAAATGTCCTCCACAAAAATTTATGGAAGTTGACACAACAAACTATAATAATTACTGCTAAAGTGCCTCTTGAACTTTTTAATGGACAGCAGAATAGAACTGCGGGCTTTCTACTCCCAAAAGACAAGCCCTTAGCTTTTAAAATCAAGTTGAGTCTGTGTTTGCTGGAATAGTATTAGGCCTTATATAACCAGTGAGTCAACCATTAGAGAGTGACATGCTAGAATGCACTTAAGTAATTCTGGCAATCTGTTCAGTTGAGGGTAGTGTTACACCCATATATCCACACACTCCCACCACTGTGGTCTGTAATATAAATATATATTTATATTAAAATGAACACTATGTAAATGCATATTAAGGCTAAAATCCTGATCCTATTGAAGTGGAGTGGAAAGGACTGTATGCTCCTTTCCTGGAACAAAGGTCAAAAATGTCACTGAAAGAGTGATGGGATCTGGAAAATTATGGTCAAGGCTTTACTGATAATGACACACACTGGAACGAATGACATTACTGCCTTAGAAGACAATTCAGAGATCATTAAAAGTTTCAGGGAGCTGTAAAAGAGGAAATTACAGGTGATCATCCCTGAGATCCTTGCTTCCCACAAGAAGAAAGATTGACAGCAGACGATATTAGAGGTAAACCATCTACTAGATAAGTGGTATAAAGTAGAGGGGGTTTTTTTTGGTGGAACATTGGGCCATCTTCCATAAAAAAGGAGGATGTTTGGCCTGGTGCTATCTGAATATAAAGGAACCAATCTTCTGGGTAGCAGACTCGCTGGAGTAACCAGCAGGGCTTTAAACCAGCATTTAAGGAGAGGTTGCTATGAGTATATATACAGTACACACACACAAACAAATAACTCATGCTCAAGATAGGATAAATATAAAGAATCAAGGCCCCAAGGGATGTAAAGAGAAGAAGTTCTTCAATTATCTAGATGCCATTGCTAGAAGCCTGTGTAAAAAAGAAGAAGAATTAGAAATATCAAATTTATTTCCATAAATGAATATGATTGGTATTGCTTAAACCTGGTGGGATGATTCACATGGCTGCTTACACTCAATTTAGGAAGGACAGAGAAAACAGAAGGGAAGGTGGGGTAACATGCTACATTAAAGATACCATTGCCTGCTTCAGAGTTATTAACAAATTAGAAAGACAGGACTTTGAATGCTTATGGATTAATGTACCAACTGATCAATCACAAAATGATACTGGGGGGGGGGTTTGCAGTAGACCACCAAACTGGATGAGGGACAAGATGAGTAGCTCTCTAAACATCTGTCTATAATGTATAGAAAGAAAAATTGCATTATCATGGGGAATTTCAGTCTTGGGAACATGAGCATGCCACCATCAGTGAAAGCATCTTTGGAATTTCTAAAACGTATAGAATATAACTTTCTAATACAAAAAGCACTGAAATCAATTCATGGTAATTCTATATTAGACCACATTCTGAAGGATGAAGATGAAATGAATACTGAACTAAAAACTAATAGTTGCCTAAGTGCAAATGATCATTCTAATTTCATTTTCTATGTGCTGGCTGAATATAGTCCCATCCATTTATATGTATACTTTATCCCACTCAATTTTGCTCACTGTTGTTTTTAGCTTTGGGAAATTGGCCTTTTTGAAACACCAAGTGTAAGTATAGAGAGAAAGAAAGTGAAAATAGAGAGGACCAAGTGTGAATATAGAGAGAACTTCACCCCCCTTGTCTCTTTCATATCCTGGGACCAACACAGCTTCAGCCACACTGCATACAAGTGTGTATACTCTCTCTTGGTGTTTCAGAAAGGCCCATTTCCCAAAGCTGAAGCCAATAGTGAACAAAATTTAGTGGGATGAAATATATAAACATAAAAATGTGAATGATAGTTGGGAATTGTTTAAAAATACTCTATTAGATGCCCTCTCCCCCCGCCCCCACAATTATGCAATTAGAGAAAGGGGAGGTAAAAGAAGTAATAAAAAAACAACATATAACAAACAGAGAAGCTGACAGGAATGTGTACAAATCAACAGTTAGGTGATGCTAACAATTGATACGGGAAGCTAAAGGTTACAGTGAAAAAATGTATGGCCCATTTTTAAGAACAATAAGAAGGAATTCTTTAAATATACCAGGAAAAATAAAATCCTAGCAATGATATAGACCTGATCCTGGAGAAGCATGGTAAAATTATCAATCATGATGCAGAAAAGGCAGAAGTATTCAATATTTCTGTTCTGAATTTGGAAAGCAGGATGATGTATTCATATTGTATGGTAATAATGAAATATTTTCTATTCCATCAATAATTAGGGAATAAATAGTAGGGAAGATGTTAATTAGTGACTATTAAAGGTAAACATTTTTAAATCTGCAGGACCATATAACTTGCACCCAAAAGTATTAAAAGAATTGGCTGAGGCATTCTCATCATTATTAACATTGGCTTTTTAACAAATCTTGAAATAGTGGGAAGTTCCAGTAAAAAGTGAATATTGTGCCAATATTTAAAAAGGGTAAACAGGCTGGCCTGCATAACTATAGGACATTGATCCCAAGCAAAATCACAGAAATGCTGATATGGGATGCAATCAGTAAAGAATTAAAAGATAGAATCATAATAATTGCATAATAAACAGCATAGTTATGTAGAACATAAATCTTATCAAACAAACTTAATTTTGTGTTGATGAGCTTATAAGTTTGGTTGATAAAGATATCTGTGTTGACATAATATACTTAAATTTCTGTAAGGCATTTGATTTAGTCCCATTTACCATTTTGATAAAAAAAATATCACTATGCGAAATCTATGTAGCCCATATTAAATGAAATAAAAACTGGTTAACTGATAGATTGCAAAAAGTAATTGTAAATGGGGAATTGTCATGCACTGGGAGTGTTTCTAGTGGGGTCCTGCAGGGACTGGTTCTCAGCCCAGTGCTATTCAATATCTTTATAATTTATCAGCATGAAAACAAAGTAATTTTGGGTCAAATTTGCAGATGAAATAGAAGTTGGTGGAGTGGTAAATAAAGATGGGGACAGTTAGCATATTAAACAGACAGCATATTAAAAAAATTAGTTCTGAAGACTGACCTGATCACTTGGTAAAGTGGACTCATTTGAACAACATATATTTTAACACCGCCAAGTGCAAACTAACACACACAGGAACAAAAAAATTGGATCACACCTAAAACATGGGGAACTTATCCTTGAAAGCAGAGGCTCAGAAAAGGATTTAGGGCTCATGTAGATAACCAACTGAACATGAGCTCCCAATACTGTGGCTAAGAAGAAGAATTCAATCCTTGGATGTGTAAACAGGGGATTATCACATACGAGTAAGGAGATGGAACTGCTTCTGTATATAACATTCGTGAGACCATTAGTGGAATACTGTGCCCAGTTCTGTAATCCACACTTCACAAGGAATGTTAAAAAATGGGAAGGATTCAGAAAAGAGCTACAAAAATGATTAGAAGTCTGGAAAATCTGCATTATAGAGAGAGTAAAGAGACAAACTTCATCGTGTCTACAAGTACCTATATGAGGAAGAGGTTTCTGATACCAAACAACTCTTACTTCCCTTCTTATGTGGCATCTCCATTACTGGAGGTTTGCAAAGATGGCAGCCATTCTGTACAATCCTCTGCTAATCTCTTTGTGGATGAATAGCCCCTTTGATCCACCCAGGATACCACAGAACCCACCCAAGAAACTCTTTTTCTGTCTTGCATTCTTCAGCCATCAGATTTTCTTTCTGGTACCCATAAACATGCATTACCCTCCGAACCTCTTAAAATGTGCCCTGCAAATTGAATCTTTCTTTTCATAAAACTCCCAACAATAATTTTCTGCGTTCCAATCATCTCCAATACTTTTTCATTGGTTACACGGTCTATCCAGGGTATTTTCAGAATTCTTCTATATAATCATAATTTGAAGGATTGGAGTGTCTTTATTATTGAATATCCACATTTCACATCCGTAATTTGACACAGACCAAATGTAAGTTTTTAAGAGTCAAAATTTAGTCTTCAGATTATGTCCCTTCTCATCAGATGTTTATTGTTCCACAATGTCTCTTTTGCTCTTGCTATTCTGATGCTGACTTCACTGTCCTATCTTCCATCTTCTGTAATGATGCTTCCTCAGTAACAATAATTTCTCACTTGCTGTATGGCTGCATCATTCTCTGGAATCTTGCATGTTTTCCCCAGGATCCTGAACACCACCAACAACACCAAGTTTTTGTCTTGTCCACATTCCAGTCTAGACCATATTCTTTGTCATATTCATCTCCACTGACTTCATCAAAACTTCTTCTGAATCAGCCAGCAGCACTGTGTCATCTGCATAGGAAATGTTATTAACCCATTTTCCATTCATCTTAATTCCACCTTCTGTTTCTTTGATTAATTTCATCAGCTCTTTATTCCAGAAGAGAAAGGCATAATAAGATCCAATGGTTGGAAGCTGAAACTAGATAACTCAGACTACAAATAAGGCACAAATGTTAACAGTGACGGTAACTAACCATTTGGAACAATTTAACAAGAGACATGGTGATTTTCCATCACTTGCAGTCTTTAAATCAAGACTGGATACCTTTCTAAAGGACATGTTCTAGCTCAAACCAAAGCTATAGGCTTTGATGCAGAAATTCTTGGGTAAGACAATTTGGCTTGTTTTATGCAGGAAGTCAACTAATTGATCATAATTGTCTCTTCTAGCCTTAAAACCTATGAAACTTTGATCTATGAGATTAAAGGTAATTTTGCCATTGACTTCACTGGGAATAAGGTTTGTTCCCATGGGGTTATGTAAAGTAGAGGTAATTGGACAAGTATTGAGGTGCTTTTTTGAAAACAAATTATTAAACTGTTAAATTAAAATGGCTCCCATATTTAAAGGAAATGATATTATTTTTAATGTCCTAACTTCTCAACACTAAGCTCTATTAGACTTTTAAAGTCTGCTAAGGGAAGAGGTGGAAGGCAGCCCCATTCCATGAGAAATGTAAAACTAGTCTAGCAGAACACTAGAAAATATACTGTAGAGGATAATAGTGCTCAGGCAGTGGAAAATGGACACTATATCTGCTCAAAGTGGGGTTAGGAGGTCTGCATCAAGGCAGGTCAACCCCACTATGTAGGATTTAAAACCACCTTTGCTGCCATCCTCCTCTAGTTTTGTGTTCTGCACAACTCAGGCAGATCAGAAGATCTGGCTCATGACACAGATCTAGAGTTTTGTATTGGATAGCTATTTGCTCACTGGATGTCCCAAAAACTGAACCAAAGGTTCAAGAGGTGATGTGATACTAATAACTCCATATCCTAAATTCTTTTAGCTTAGAGCACTCCCATCAAATGTGGGAGAAAATACCCTCTCTTTTCTCCCCATCTTTCCCAACCAGAATCAAAAAAACCCATGTACATTTTCTTAATGCATGAAGAGGTAAGATACAATTATGAATAACACTTTATAATGGCTTTCTTTTATAATGGCACTCATGAAGGAAGTAGTTGCTCTGTGCCAAATTAGAGACCACTGTTTGAATGATATCTCTCTACCTAGGGATTCTCCCCACCTCTTCATATATTTGCATTTATTTTACAAGTCTATTTTAATGAGCTCGATAAAACTAGAGCTCATATCTCTTGATCCTGATGAACACGTAATTACCGTTTTGATTCCCATGAGAGGCCTCTGAACACCATCTTGTCATGAAAGTTAAGGGCATAATGTTTTAATTGTAGGTACGGGAGTATTGGGATAATGCTTTAGTTGAATATTCTACCCAATATGACCATGTCTAAAATAGCTTTAAACAAATGTCCTATCCACTGTGATCCTACTTTCCTCCTTCCTACAGGGAAGCTTGAGTTATTTCTTGTGGGTGTTACACTGAGAGTAATCTTTCACAGTATTGTGTCTCATTAGTTTGAGGAGAAATAACAAGTAGGGTGCCACACAGGTTACTACTTGGATCAATATTTAGTTAAAATCCAGTGACTAGACCTACATGAGTGGGGGCACAAGGAGCTTTTCCTCCACAACCCTCCTTTGGTGCCTATGAGCTGGGGACAGGCACAAACCTCAATCCTTGTGTACCCAGTTCAAAAGGACTAAGGGGCTCTAGTGCTGATAGCAGAGCTATACATCTTACAGGATGGGAGAGGGTGGAAGCGGGGAAAGAGACTCTTCCCCATCTATACTAGCCAAAATAACTCTGTCAACACAGAGAGGCAATACTGCACCCTGTTAATGGTTATAGCAAATCCTCCATGTCTGAGGCACAGTGTATCTGAGAGCTGTCACTGGGGTGATGAAATTTCACACATAATGTAGTAGGGACAGTGGCTTCTGGCTTGATTTTTGAACTCACAAATCTCATTGAAGTCAATGGGAGCTCAGGTGCTCAGAATCTTTGAAAACAGGCTATAAAAGCCATGATCTCACCCTATTGATCTGGAAGATAAAGGAGATTATACAGTGAGTATATTTAGAGATGATACCAAACTAGGAAGGGCTAGAAATAGCAAACAGAGTAGCCTAGAACCTTTGAAATGAATAAGATCCAATGTGGATAAATGTAAAATAATATGCATAGTAAAAATAATATTTAGCATAAAGGCAAAGGAGAACACTGCATGCAGAGCAGTAATGTGAAAAAGGCATTTGCAGTAAGCGTGAGTAACATTGAACAAGAGTTTATAATGTCATACAGCTGCGTTAGAGGCAATAGCTATTCTGGAATAGATATAGATATATTAATTAAGATCATTCTAATTATGATTTGTATATTGCTAATGTTTGAGTTGTTCTGCATAACTGTCCTTTTAATATTTATTGTCATGTGAATATGTATCTGTTTATTACATAAGTACATGCAGCCAGGGTGCGATTCACAAAGATTTTTACCTGCCTAGCTCTCATTGATTTCAGTGGGTGATAGGCACCTAAGTACCTTTGTGAAACCTACCCCAGATGTATTAGATAGGATCTAAGAAACTCTGACAGAAATAACTATTACAAGGTATGACCTAAATTCTGAGAGCCGAAAGGAACTTAACAGGCACAACTTCAGAAAAAGTAGAATAAGAGGCTATGATAATGTACTGTACATATTTGAATGGAAATAGTATAAGAAGGGGTGAGATTATTAACAGTGGTTGAAAATGGCATAGCAAAGAACAATGGCTAGAAATGAGAAAAGTAAAATGTTGGTATGACTTTAGAAACAAAATGTAAGTCATAAGGGCAATGAGATGATGGAAAGCTCTACTCTGAAGGTAGTTAAGGCACCATATCTACAGGTGCTTAAGAGGAGATTAGATAAAAAACCTTGAGGGATGACTGTAGAGGATGTGCTTTTCCCAGGCAGGTGGCATTACTAGTGTTGACTAAGGTAACCTTTTCCAATGATTCAGGCTTGGGAGTAATGCAAGGATGTTTTGGTGCTCTAAATTCCAAATTCTTTTTATAATATTTTTGTCAGCTATGGTAAGAAGATGGTACTGCCATCAACTGGTTTTCGCCTAGCTACTCCAGCAGGCAGGGCTCAGACTGGACAAACAGAAGCAGTGTCCTCTCCCGTATTTCCACTCAGTCATCCTGGGACTGGTCTTATTAAGGAACTAAAACAACAGGCATGTGCTTAAGCTCCTCCCCTCCCTCAACTCCCAGACTGGTGTGATGACATTGGAACCTAAACTTTCATTTTAAAAATTTGTTTCTAGCCTTCATGGTGGCAAAACAAAGTTGAAAGCATGAACTGAATGTAACCAGTGCAGTCAGCAGATAGCCATTAGAGCCCAGGGAGGAACCCATTTTCAGAGCAGATGTGCTATGCTGCTGGGTCTATTATGCTCCTCAATGGTCTGGGATGCCCTGCTGGGCTCTGGAAGACTGGCTCCGCCCAGTGGGCTCACATCTACCCTCAGGCTTCACTCCTCTACTCTAGCCTTTTGGTTCTGTAGGTGAGGTCGGGGGTGGAGGGGTGGTTCTCTCCCAAACACCATTCACATTGGCACCAAAACAAGACACCATTGAGAGTAGAGTGTAGGGATCTGTGATTTTCCCTGTCTTTTTTCACATGCTTTGACAGCAAGGAAATAGAAGCCCATTGATTAAAATGTCAAAATTGATAACCGAGTTAACACTTCAGTACACACCTCTCAGAGCTACTGTTTCAGGCTCTCTACATATGCAGGCAGGTTTCAGGGTTTTCTCTATAGCAGTTCCACTTACTCTTTTTTTTTTTCAAATGAATGCTGAGGTGCAATGAAAGCCAGATTGTTGACCCCATTCATTTCAAGCCTTGCCTGTGAGATATTAGGACAGAAATCATAGGCCTAATGTTAAAATCCTGTTAATTGATTAAGGGTCAGGTCCAGGGCCAGATTAACCTTTTGAGGGCCTGGCGACAAACATATTTGTGGGCCTCCATGGAGGCAATGGAGCATGGCATTGGGAGGTTGGTCCCCAGAGTGAGGGCCCAGCCAAGGGCAATGGGGCATGACATGGCAGGGGCAGCCCCGCACCACCCAATCCAGTGCAGGGCACTATTTACAAACCGACCTGCTCGGCCCCATGCTGCCAGCATGCCCCTTGCCCCAGGGCTGGAGCACCCACAGAAATAAAATAGTGTGTTCTGAATACCCACCGGCGGCCCCACCAATCAGCTTCTCCCCCTCGTCCCCAGAGCCTCCTGTGCACCGCCGATCAGCTGTTCAGCAGCGGGCAGGAGGCACTGGTGGGGGAGGAGAAGGGGCAGAAAGAGGCGGAGCAAGGGCGGGGGCGCTCAGGGGAGAGTGCGGAATGGGGCAGTAAGAGGTAGAGTGGAGGTGGGATGGATGTGGGAAGAGGCAGAGTGGGACCTTGGGGGAAAGGGTGGAGTGGGGGCAAGGCCTGGTGCAGAGCAGGGGGGTCCAAGCTCTCACAGGGAAATCAAAAAGTCGGCATCTCTGCAACACCCCCCCCAACTCCCTATGCCCAGCAACACCCCCCCAGACCCCTTCCACAAATGCACAGCACCACCCCTGCCCAGCACCCCCTGCCCAAAGCCCCACCACAACTGCCCAGCACCCCCCAGAGAACTCCCACTCCCTCGTGCCCCAATACACACACACACACACATCTTCCCCGTACCCTCTCAGCCCAGCACCACCCTCCCCCCAGACTCCCCCAGAGACCCATTCTCTGACGCCCTGCCTCCTGGCCGCACTCACCGGCCCTGCTGAAAGGGAACTGTGTCTGCTGGGCTGAGCTGGCAGCGCAGCTAGAGCTGGTCCTGAAGAGGAGAATTGCTCCAGCCCCTCAGGAGTGGCGCAATCAGCCAGGTCAGGGCCTGCCCTCCCAACTGGCCGAGACTGACCAGGCTTCTGCACCAGTCCCAGGCAGCTCAGATCCAGGGAGACAGGTGGAGCCCCACAGGTAGTGAGAAGCAGAGATTGCCAGAGATGCACTGGGGTCTGGCCAGGGAATGGAGAGGAGCTGGTGGGTGGGCCAGGGGGCAGGGAGGAGCCAGCGGGTAGGGCTAGGGGGCAGAGAGGAGCCCTCAGCCTGCCCGGTGATGGGCGGGGGGAGCCAGCGAGCTCGCAGGTTCTTGGGGTGCAATGCAAGCAGGGCAGGCTGGGGCCCCGTCTGAGCATGAGCCCAGCTCCATGACACCACTGGCACCATTGTAAACCCAGTACTTGTCAGGTCCAGCACTGGTGTAAAATGAGTGCAACTCCTCTGACTTCACTGGCAGGGGTGGCGAGTTGTATGGGCCCATGGTGCCCGTGCTCCAGCAAATTCAGGCCCCCGGGGGCCCAGCTCCAACAATGTTCATGGCTGGGTCTCTCCCCCAACCCCACCTGCTGCCGGCTCCAGCGTTTTTGCCACCCCAAGCAGCAAAAAAAATCTTGCCGCCCCAGAGCCCGACATCCTGCTGCCCTTTTACATTTGCCGCCCCAGGCACCTGCTTGGTTCGCTGGTGCCTGAAGCCGACCCTGCCCCAGACGCTTCCCCCAAGAGTCCCTGCCTCACTTGTGCCCTGGGCACCGTGCAGCTGCCCCCTGCAACTCCATGCAGCACTCCCTCGCCAGCCACTGCCAGCTAAGGGAGTGGCACTGGCAGCAGGCTGGCTGCTGCACCTGTGGAGGGAGGAGGTGAGGAGGCTCAGCAGCATAGCAGCCCTCCCGCCCGGCAGACACCTCTGAGGGGGTTTATCCTGTCTGGACCTCCTGAGCAGCAGCCTGGGGCTTGGGTGAGTATTGTGCTGGGGGGAGGGGGAACAAAGCGGGGTCCCTCCACCGGAGCTCGCTGCTGCAGGCAGGGAGAGTGCTGGGGCGGAGTCCTCTCTTGCCTCAGCCCTGCGGGAGCCTCCCTGCTGCACCCCAAAGTTTGAACTCCTCATCCGCCACTCAGCCCCACCCCAGAGCCTGCACCCACAGCCAAAGCCCTCACCCCCCTAACCCCAACCCTCTGCCCCCTCCTGCACTGTGAACCCCTCATCCTCAGCCCCACCCCGCAGCCCTCACACCCACACCTCAACCCTCTGCCCTAGCCCCAAGCCCTTCCCACACCCCAAACCCCTCGGCCCCACCCCATTAATTTTGTTTAATAATAATCAATGATGGATAAATAATAACTTAATAAAGTTACCCAGAGAAAAAGAACAAAAGGGTAATTCATCAAGTGATGGCCTGAGTTCGACACCCAGCTTGCAAACTGAAGTTATACAAAAGAAAGATGCGGCAAATCAAAAAGATAAGAAAAGGAGTTTTCCTCAGTCTTGGCTATCAAGATTTACGTGGTTGGAGTACAATAGTGAATTAGACAGAGCTTTTTGCTTTTGAGGGTTCTTGATCCAAGAGTGCTTGGTTGTTTCTGTATTCAAAAGAGTATGAATAAAGTTGATATTCTTAGTTAAAATTGTTCTTATGATAGTGATATTATGCAATATAGGGAAACTGTTAAATGCTTACTGTTTTCAGTCTATTTTTACATTATTTTAGAAAATATACATCAGCTTACAAGGCAGGTGTGTCGGGGGTAGGGCAGGACTCGAACCCCTTCTGGGCACCACCAAAAATTATACAAACCTGCCACCACTGTTCACTGGAGTTGCACCCATTTACATCAATTGAGTATCTGGCCCTAAAAGTTTCTCTTGCTACTTTATTATGTAGCAATGTATAGAAATGCCAGTATTTTAGTGGGTGTGTACATATTTGATTTCTGGTTTAAATCCCTTTGATTCATTATAGTTGCCCAGTTTTTGCTAGACTTAAATAAAAAATGACAAACAAAAATTCATAAGGTTGCAAGGTCAAGTACTTGAAAGTGCTTTGAGAGTTAGGAAATTCCAGAAATAAGGCTGCCCATGCAACCTTCACTCGATTCCCTTGTGCATTTGCATTATGATACATTTTAATTACATTAACATATACTTTTTTTTCACAAAACCCCTACTTCATTCAGTGCATTTGGTGGATGGAGCTCAGTGAATGAGGAAACTGTTCAATATTTCTTCCCATCCTTCTCATTCAATGTGTAGCCTGACATCTTAATTACCACCATCCAAACCCTACACTTACTAGGGAACTAATTTCTTTGTGGGCTTTTCTATGGTGCAACATCATTTTAATATCTTAGTGCCTCACAAATATTCATGAAATTATCTTCATAAAACCTCTGTAAAATAGGAGAATATTATTATTCCCATTTTACAAAGGAGAAAACTGAAAGAGAAAGGCAGAGTGACTTGCCTGAGGTTACACAGTAAATCAGTGGCAGAGCCAGATGTAGAACTCAAGAGCCCCTAACTCCCCAGCCTACAGTCATTCCTCTCATTCACTGGTTTCAAGGGAGTGAACATCCACAGGTTTCACAGCTTCCAATAACTGCAGCTACAGTCAGGAGCACTCAGCACTTCTGAAAATCAAGCCCAAACGTCTCAGGTTGGGCACCCAAAAAATGAGAAACACAGGTAGTGGCCACCTGAAAATAAATGTTGGTTGAAGTGACTTGCTTGTGTAAGCGGGGGAATGGTCCCGCTATTGTGGGGAACTTTCCTGGCTTCTGCACTACCCCGGTGAAGTGGGCTAGCGAAAGGACCTGAGTCCTCGCTCCCACTTCCTTTACCAAGTGGCCTCCCTGCCCTTGAGGACTCTCCTTCCACTCTCCTATCTGGCAGAGTCCTCGTAACCCCAAAAAGGCTGGGCCCAGGATTCCTGGGGGGCTCGACCCCCAACCCTGCTGTGGTCACCTAGGACAGGGGCTAGGGTGTCCTCACTCCGGGGTACTCTCTCTGCACTGGGCACTTCTCTGACCCACTGACCATTACATACAAGTTAAAGCAAATGCAAGTTATTTAATCAACAATTAATTTTAAAAAGAATAAGGAAAAATGGGAAAGGTTAAAGGAAACACATCACCCCGCTCTGTGGCAGGGAACATCACAAACAGTGTCTCTGGAATGTCAGGGCAGTTCACAGGCTGTTCCTTGCAAGTCCCAGGCCTTCTTCTTAGGCCCTGGCTGTGCTGCAGAGATGCTGTGGGTTGGACACTTACTTTGGTGGTGGCCACACGCTCTCAGGCTCTAAGTGGTAGGACCCTTCTTCCCAGTGTCGCCCCTGCCCTGTCAGGGTTATGATCCAAGCCTGGCCTGCAGATCCCCTTGGCTGAGGCGTCTCCCTGTCCTGGGCCTGCTGCCCAGGGTCCCCCTCACTCTCACCAGCTGCTCACCGCACCCAGCTCCAGACTGCTCCAGCCCCAGCTCCACCACTCTGTCTCTGCACTGCCACTGCTGCTGCTCTGCCACCAGCTCCCTGGGCTGCTTCTTTGGCCCCTCTGGCTCTGGTTGCTGCAGCTCTGCTCCCAGGACAGGTCTGCTCTGCAGGCTGCTTCTGTGACTCTGCTCCCAGCACTGACCTGCTTCCTTGGCTGCTTTTCTGGCCCCTCTGGCTCTGGTTGCTGCAGCTCTGCTCCCAGGACAAGTCTTCTCTCTGGGCCGTGCCTCTGGCTTTGGGGCTGCAGCTCTGCTCCCAGGACAGGGTCTGCTCTCTCTGGGCTGCTTTTATGGTCCTTCTGGATCTGGCACAGCTCTGCTCCCCAGCTCAGCTTGGGCTCCTGCTTTCTCCTTAGCTCGGCCCCACTGTGTCTGACCCAGGCAAATCCAGCTCCCACGGAGGACGGGACCTCCCTGGCCTCCTGATACTCTGATTAGCCTTCCTGCCCTGTCATTCAGGCTGACCAGCAGCATTGGCCTCTCCCCATTGTTCCTGGGGACTATGGATCTCAGGGTCCTGATTCCCCATCGACCCATCCCCCTTTTTCGTACTGGGAGCTCGCAACTAAAACACCCCACTGAATGTTAGTAAGAGGGCAACAGTCCCCTTACACTTGCATCACATCAGAAGTCTGTGGCAGTGTCACTGTACACCTGTACGTGTAAGGTGATGAGTCACTACTGTGCTGGGCTCCAGCCAATCCGCAAGGCGGGAGCAGGTCTGGTGACCCCAAGGCAGGAAAAGCCCCACAGTACTAACAGCAGCTCAGTGTCACTCCAGGATTTGAAACGCTGTCCTGCCTGACTATGCAACAGACTCCCCAAGCCTTAGCCTGCTCCAGCCTTGTTCCTAGTCCTGCTCTTGCTCCTGCCCTGTTCCTAGTCCTGATCCAACCCCACTCTGGACTCCTGATTCTACCTCTGAGCCTCTGACCCCCTGACTCTGACCAGTAGGCCTGACTGTCCTGACTCCAACCAGGAGGCCTGATCATCCCCATCACAGTTTCTGACTGCATCCTTTCACTTCCTGCTATCTCCTGTCTCATTTTTTATACACCTTCCATCTTCAACAGCAAATGAGGTAGGTGTCCTATGGAAAACCACAGCCCTCATTGAAGAATCCTGGCTTTCAATTGACTCTCTTTTCCTCATTCTAGAACTCTGTAAGTGAGGTCACTATTAATTATATGTGAAATGTATATTTTAATTGCTTCTAAATTACATCTGGAATTTCTGAGCTTTCTGATGGTGGGTACCAAGCTTTCACCAAACCATGATGTAATCTGTGAGCAGTACAAACAGTATGGAGCCCAATGTCTGAGGCTGTAAACAAGTTTCATTCTGTCTTATTAATAATAAAATAATAGCATAATAAGCAATATCAGAGGAAAGATTGGGGGAGTAAAATTGATTTCATAGTGTGTCAGATACATATATATCAAAGAAATGTTTATTGTGTTTTTTTTTGAAAACTGTCTAAGAAATGATATACATAAAAGAATGTGCAACTTTTATATTTGGTTATTTACACAACAACACTGACATGTAGAAATGCTATTTGTACATTTTTTCTTACAGGTTTTTATCTTTCTTATGATGAGAGATTGTTGTAATGTTAAAGTATATCTACTCCTGGCAATTCTCAAAGGTCATTTGTTCACTGGAGAGCTAGCAGGCACTGTGGATAGCATTCATCCTGAATTGTGGGCTGTGGCAGAGGTGGCCTGGATTTCTCTGAAAGATGTAGAGAATAGTATAATTGGATCTCTCCCATGTTGGATCCTACAGGATCCTATTCTGTCTCCCCCATTCTGTTCTGTATGTATGTGTGGCCACTGAGGGAGATTGTGAAACATTTGGGGCTGAGAAAATGTAGAGAATAGAGATGTAGAGAAAGATGTAGAGAATAGTATAACTGGATCTCTCCCATGTTAGATCCTACAGGATCCTATTCTGTATTCCCCATTCTGTTCTGTATATATGTGTGGCCACTGAGGGAGATTGTGAAACATTTGGGGCTGAGCTAGCAATTCTTTTCCACCACTGCCCAGATGGTATGGTCTCTGTTGAGATTCTAAAAGTGCTGAACACCACAAGAAAGGCTGTGTTCACAGTATTTCTGGCTGGGACTAGACATGGAAATGCCAGATGACACATGAGAAAGCCTGTTCTCATTAGATTTCCAGTCCAGTGTTGCAGACTCAAGAGGTTCAGAAAGTTAAGCCGATGAACTTTTGAATGCTTATCTGAAATGAACCCAAATGCCACACCTTTAGAAGTTAAAGCAGACTGGAAACTAGTATACAATCCTTGGGCAAAATCCTCCTATCATGTTGGAGGTAAACAGCAGAAATGCTGGTTTATCTAAATAGCAGTGTAGAAATGTAGTTACTCAAGATGCTTCCATGCTGTAAAAAGAGATTTCTGCAATTTCAATACCACATTATTGGCCCCAATAGATCTCCAAAAGGGCTGTGATCTGGCTAGAAAGGAATCTTTTTAACCCCCCATATCACAACTCAGATTGTACTACCTCAGAATTTGCTGAAATGAAGGCCATGCCAGGCAGAAAAGATATCATACTCCTCAAGTAAAGTAATTTGAGGCGTAGCAGACACCTTAGACGTGGAGACACTAGGCAGATGGATGGACACATATATCCTCACACATATGCTAATGTAAAGATCACAAAGCAAACAGCAATATAGAACATCACCTTGGTTGTGGACTGTCTCTGGGGGACAGGATTTCCAAGACTCCATGAAATCAGGTTGGCAGCTTTTGAAAGATGTAATCTTCCTCCCACGCATCTTATGCAAAGCCATAGTAAATAACATACTTGGTCCTCACATCAGAACCCAGGACACATAGAATTAAATGCCATAAAGTCCCTTACAAATGTAAACCTAGTGTGGAGCCTAAAGATGACATTGATCTGCTATCCATTATCAAAAAACATGTGAGGGGGAAACAACACATAATTCTACCTTCTAACCACAAGGATCATCTCTCCTAACCACCATATACACACATTTTGCTTTATATGATACCCGACTGTTAGCTTCCTTTTTTGATACACTCTCCCTTCTCATGCTTAACTGGTGACAGTCATTTTGCACATCCTCTGAATGCCATGCAGACATGGTACTACTGTACCTCTTGTGGCCACTTACACCTATTTTCTGACCAATTTACACATGAGGCTGAGTATGACTTCCCTTAAACCAGTGTAAATCGGGACTAATTCCATCAGAGTGTAAAAACACAGTGAGATCAGAATCAATTCCCTGCCTAGGTAATTTACATTATCACCTATATCATTGCTGCATTTGGCCTTTATTAAAGGAAATAAGATATGTGAAACTGTTGACGCAAACACTGATTATTAAAATCTCATTAAAAATTTTTGATATCTTTATCATATATATTCCCTCACCCTACTGTTGTGTAGTGTTCTCTGTGCTGATTAGCTGAAGCAGTCCTCTTCAAAGATTCTCATTTTATTCACAGAATGACTTCAGTGGAAGTGCTACATCTAGAGTGCTTGCAGGATCATGTCTATACAGTATAAAGGTAAAGTATTATTAATTATTTATTACTATTAATTGTAGCTGATATACTTCCCCCTTTCAAATTCTAACAATTTATGAGGAAATCTGTCTGAGATATTTCTAGGGCATTTGGTATCTAAGCATGCTTAGATGATGATGATGGTGGTGGTGGTGGTAACTGAGTATCTTAGCTTAGATCACAATGAAAACTACTTTGGTGATCTCAGCCTATGCTCAGATGGACATTTGTCGACATCACAAAGTTGCCACACAGTTGGGCACAATTCAGCTCTATTGGCAATTTCTGCCATATAGGGAACAAAAAGAATAGAAAGGATGCTGCAGGACAGGACTTAGATGCATTTGCCAAACCCTGGGGTCTGATTCTGCTTCCACTGGATCAGTGAGAGTGAGACTGAGCTCATAGCTTGGAAGTCTTTTACATTACCTGCTCACACTACACCTATCTTTAGCTAGGGCTATTAGGGCTTATTATAAGGGCTATTAGTCCTTAGCTTTCAGAAATTACTTTTGGAGCTGCTGTCTCTAGTTATGGATAAATAATTCAGGATTCACGTGCAGCACCCCAGGACTCACGTGCAGTGAGAACTGTCCGCACATGTATCGTAACCCTCGCACAGGTAAAGAAGAGATCAGCACCTTCTGTGGCAGCATCTCCCCTTCCCTTGGGCTACATGAAGTTAGCACGGGGAAGTTAGGTAAGTGGATAGGATGAGGAGAAGTAGATAGGTAAAGGATAATATTTTCTTTCCCCCACTATCCCTATGTTGATTCGTCAAGAAAGTGGGAACCTCTGGAGCAACCACTGGCTAAGGAACCTTTGCAACTGGTCTCCAATGGCACTGTGCTGCCAGGGAATGCAAGCCAGATACGAGGGACACAGAGCTAAGGTGAACACATAAGAACTTCATGCAGATGACTCTGGGCCCAAGATCTGTGAGATTTGGAGAGTATCCCCAATAGCCTCTTCTGCAAAGGAAAGGGGTAAAACTCACCCCCTGAGGGAACAATTCAGGAGACATTTCTCTGAAGAAAACCTGTCACAAATATCCTCCCTTTAGCCCCTTCCCGTGGGATTTCGGCTAGAGGGGACAATCAGGCCTAGACACATTAGATACAGATTATCCACTTAATCTCATTTAATATGTTATTGTTATCTTCCCTCCCCTCCTCCCTTATTCCAAACAGACAAATATATCTTCTTGTGATTGCTGCACTAAAGCATATCCCTCTTCACTGGTTTAAGCTTCACCTTCCAAATTTAATTTTCTTTACAAAATAAAAGAGAAATGCATTTGATGGAGGAAATTACGGCTAAATTAAGCTCAACATTAGATAAACAAATCAGTAAATGGCTTCTGGCTATTGATTTACTTTCTGAACTGATTTTGCTGTCTTAAAAACTCTTTTCCACACTTACAGAGGAACATAAGCTATACCCTTTAGGGTATACACTAGGGTCCTTTCCCCCAAATTCTAACTGGTGGTAGAATCATAGAATCATAGAATCATAGAATATCAGGGTTGGAAGGGACCCCAGAAGGTCATCTAGTCCAACCCCCTGCTCAAAGCAGGACCAAGTCCCAGTTAAATCATCCCAGCCAGGGCTTTGTCAAGCCTGACCTTAAAAACCTCTAAGGAAGGAGATTCTACCACCTCCCTAGGTAACGCATTCCAGTGTTTCACCACCCTCTTAGTGAAAAAGTTTTTCCTAATATCCAATCTAAACCTCCCCCATTGCAACTTGAGACCATTACTCCTCGTTCTGTCATCTGCTACCATTGAGAACAGTCTAGAGCCATCCTCTTTGAAACCCCCTTTCAGGTAGTTGAAAGCAGCTATCAAATCCCCCCTCATTCTTCTCTTCTGCAGACTAAACAATCCCAGCTCCCTCAGCCTCTCCTCATAAGTCATGTGCTCTAGACCCCTAATCATTTTCGTTGCCCTTCGTTGTACTCTTTCCAATTTATCCACATCCTTCCTGTAGTGTGGGGCCCAAAACTGGACACAGTACTCCAGATGAGGCCTCACCAGTGTCGAATAGAGGGGAACGATCACGTCCCTCGATCTGCTCGCTATGCCCCTACTTATACAACCCAAAATGCCATTGGCCTTCTTGGCAACAAGGGCACACTGCTGACTCATATCCAGCTTCTCGTCCACTGTCACCCCTAGGTCCTTTTCCGCAGAACTGCTGCCGAGCCATTCGGTCCCTAGTCTGTAGCGGTGCATTGGATTCTTCCATCCTAAGTGCAGGACCCTGCATTTATCCTTATTGAACCTCATTAGATTTCTTTTGGCCCAATCCTCCAATTTGTCTAGGTCCTTCTGTATCCTATCCCTCCCCTCCAGCGTATCTACCACTCCTCCCAGTTTAGTATCATCCGCAAATTTGCTGAGAGTGCAATCCACACCATCCTCCAGATCATTTATGAAGATATTGAACAAAACGGGCCCCAGGACCGACCCCTGGGGCACTCCACTTGACACCGGCTGCCAACTAGACATGGAGCCATTGATCACTACCCGTTGAGCCCGACAATCTAGCCAGCTTTCTACCCACCTTATAGTGCATTCATCCAGCCCATACTTCCTTAACTTGCTGACAAGAATGCTGTGGGAGACCGTGTCAAAAGCTTTGCTAAAGTCAAGAAACAATACATCCACTGCTTTCCCTTCATCCACAGAACCAGTAATCTCATCATAAAAGGCGATTAGATTAGTCAGGCATGACCTTCCCTTGGTGAATCCATGCTGACTGTTCCTGATCACTTTCCTCTCCTCTAAGTGCTTCAGGATTGATTCTTTGAGGACCTGCTCCATGATTTTTCCAGGGACTGAGGTTAGGCTGACCGGCCTGTAGTTCCCAGGATCCTCCTTCTTCCCTTTTTTAAAGATGGGCACTACATTAGCCTTTTTCCAGTCATCCGGGACTTCCCCCGTTCGCCACGAGTTTTCAAAGATAATGGCCAAGGGCTCTGCAATCACAGCCGCCAATTCCTTCAGCACTCTCGGATGCAATTCGTCCGGCCCCATGGACTTGTGCACGTCCAGCTTTTCTAAATAGTCCCTAACCACCTCTATCTCTACAGAGGGCTGGCCATCTCTTCCCCATTTTGTGTTGCCCAGCACAGCAGTCTGGGAGCTGACCTTGTTAGTGAAAACAGAGGCAAAAAAAGCATTGAGTACATTAGCTTTTTCCACATCCTCTGTCACTAGCTTGCCTCCCTCATTCAGTAAGGGGCCCACACTTTCCTTGGCTTTCTTCTTGTTGCCAACATACCTGAAGAAACCCTTCTTGTTACTCTTGACATCTCTTGCTAGCTGCAGCTCCAGGTGCGATTTGGCCCTCCTGATATCTTTCCTACATGCCCGAGCAATATTTTTATACTCTTCCCTGGTCATATGTCCAAGCTTCCACTTCTTGTAAGCTTCTTTTTTATGTTTAAGATCCGCTAGGATTTCACCATTAAGCCAAGCTGGTCGCCTGCCATATTTACTATTCTTTCGACTCATCGGGATGGTTTGTCCCTGTAACCTCAACAGGGATTCCTTGAAATACAGCCAGCTCTCCTGGACTCCCTTCCCTTTCATGTTAGTCCCCCAGGGGATCCTGGCCATCTGTTCCCTGAGGGAGTCAAAGTCTGCTTTCCTGAAGTCCAGGGTCCGTATCCTGCTGCTTACCGTTCTTCCCTGCGTCAGGATCCTGAACTCAACCAACTCATGGTCACTGCCTCCCAGATTCCCATCCACTTTTGCTTCCCCCACTAATTCTACCCGGTTTGTGAGCAGCAGGTCAAGAAAAGCGCTCCCCCTAGTTGGCTCCCCTAGCACTTGCACCAGGAAATTGTCCCCTACGCTTTCCAAAAACTTCCTGGATTGTCTATGCACCGCTGTATTGCTCTCCCAGCAGATATCAGGAAAATTAAAGTCACCCATGAGAATCAGGGCATGCGATCTAGTAGCTTCCGTGAGTTGCCGGAAGAAAGCCTCATCCACCTCATCCCCCTGGTCCGGTGGTCTATAGCAGACTCCCACCATGACATCACTCTTGTTGCACACACTTCTAAACTTAATCCAGAGACACTCAGGTTTTTCCACAGTTTCGTACCGGAGCTCTGAGCAGTCATACTGCTCCCTTACATACAGTGCTACTCCCCCACCTTTTCTGCCCTGCCTGTCCTTCCTGAACAGTTTATAACCATCCATGACTGTACTCCAGTCATGTGAGTTATCCCACCAAGTCTCTGTTATTCCAATCACGTCATAATTCCTTGACATCACCAGGACCTCCAGTTCTCCCTGCTTGTTTCCAAGGCTTTGTGCATTTGTATATAAAAAAAGCTGGTAAAGCTGATTCAGCTTTTTTAAATTTTTAAAATTGGTTGGAGCCATAGTATAGACTTTCCTAAGACAGATTCAGGTGAAACAGTTTGGACTGCCTGGTGCCTGGTCTAAGATAGTGTTTCCGTCTGTTTTAAAATAGAGTAGCAGAACTGTTTTTAAACCATTTAGAATTCTGGGAGGTGTGTGGGACAGTACTAGCACTTGCAGGAGCTCTGAGAGGCATTGTACCCCTGGCTTACCATACAGTTGCACAACCCCCAGCACAGGGATGGGTCTTCTTTGAGCCTTATGCTTTTGGGACTCTGTGACTTTTTGTAATATCTTATTAGAAGGAAAAAACTTGTCCTATATACAAAATTCTCACATTTTATAAAAGTACAGATTGTAACTGTATTAAGGCAGTAAGATATTTTTAACTTAGACTTCTCAATGGTGTCTCTCTGTCTTCCCCAAAACCAGAATAGTGTTTAAAGTGCATTTACAGTCAGACTTTCTCAGGTAAGGCATCCTGAAAATAGTATTGTTCTAGGGTAGGCTTTCAAATACATTTCTGTTGAACTTTTTCACGTTTCTTGAACCTTTGACCACATTTTCATATGACCACATTTTTAAAATATGTTCTTAATAATTGTACAGGAGCAAGCATGAATACACACTAATTTATTCAACTGGATAGTACCTTTGAAAAGACTTTGTTATTGTAAACCCAGAATAATTCTGGAATTACTGAAGCTTCTCTATAAAGCAGAGAAAGCTTCTGTAATATAAAAAGAACAGTTTTACAGTTCTGCTTTAACTTCCCAGGAAATCCTTATGTAACTGCATTTCAATGGACACAAAACCAGGTTTTTCCATTAAATTACTGCTGTACTTATTAGAGGTGTAGTCAGAGGGTTTTAATAGCAAAGAGCTTGTACTGCAGATATTTAGCTCTGCTTTCTCCAGCAGATGTCACTTGCAGTACATAATAATTCATGGAAAGAAGTGAGGGTAGATAGAGATGCACTATATTCCTTGAAATATAAGCCATATGCGGGGGGGGGGGGCATTTTGGTGCCTTGTGTGTGTATTAAGTTTGGCATTTGGGTTGTTTTAACTGATGGCCCTAAAATAACAAAGCTAAAGCATTTTTGTTTCCAATATATCCAGTGAAGATTATGCCTATAATTCCTGTAATTTGAAAAAACAGAGTGAGATGCATTTAGTTGTTGACACATATGAAGTCTGGGTCACGTCTGATCTATTACTGCATTACCAGTTTATATATTATTTTTATTCCAAGCTGCATTTAACATAGAGTTGAAGTTTAGTGAGATGATACATATTCCGGGACAAAGCAAAACTGCCAAGAGCACATTTTTCCCTATAAAGTGAAGGCTTGGGGGTAAACTGTGTATCTAAGGCAAACTGCCCTGTGTTGGGAGTGGTCAGGAAGTGACCCACCTTCACAGGAACTCTGAGAGACTTCAGGCATGATTCTCCTCTCATTTACACTGGTATTACAATGGTGTGTAATTCCATTGTCTCCAGTGGAATCAATACTGATTGACGCCAGTGACAAAGAGAAAGGAATCATGCCCACAGTACCTCAAGCATGCCCAGTGCCTCCAGGACCTCTGGATGAGAAGAAGGTGCAGCATTTGCTTCTTGTTTGGCTCCCCACTCCCCCACCCCCGCACCTGTCTCCTTAGCAAAGGCATTACATTATGAGTTCTAGGCTCATGTGGTCCTTTTGCTCCCTGATCACAGGAACTGCAGGCTTTTGAGGCTTCTGTCCAGACAATGCAAAAGGTCCTCTCCTGCCTGGGCAAGTACTCAACACAATCTGCCCTTTAGTTTAGGGCTTTTCTTCAAAATGTGTCCACACTCATTTTTTTTCCCTGACCATTTCATAAATGTAATGATCAGGACAGTAACTGGCCAATCTTACCCTTATAATGTTATTTGTTGTCACTTAGGGTCCCTTAACTCACTCTCCCCTTTTTCTTCCTATTTTCTGGCCAAGACCCACAGGCAGGTTCTCCTATATGTTCACTGGGGGGCAGGGCCTCCTATCTGACTAGGGCTGCAACTGCTCTAAATAGACTTGGGAATAGGAAAAAGGAGCACCTGTGTCATTACCCTTTTCCCACCATTCCTGCCTCTATCCACGCCCACACAAGAAAATAATCTGAGGCAGTTTGGGAGAGGAGCATCCCCTCCCCAAAGAAGGCAGACCCCCCCTGGGGCCTGGGCATGAGCCCCCGTACTATACTCCTCCCCCCAGGAATCTAGGAAATTGTCAATCTAGGAAAATGTCAATTGTCACCCACCCTGAAAAGGTGAAGGAGCTGGGAAGAAGCAAGTCAGAACCCACACAAAATACAGCAGGAGGAGCACGCATGGGGAGCTAAATAGCAAGTTACTATGATCTTGGTTCTCATCTGTGAGCTACTTGCACCCTCCTGCTGCCCCTTTTATCTGACAATGGAAAAAGGAAATTTAGGCATGTGGTTTCCTCCCACCTAGGACCCCTCCTCACAGTGCAGGGAATTTGTCTGGGCCAACCTATGAAGATCCATCCTGAGTTTGAATCTAGATCCCATTCATTGGGTCAGACCTTGGATCTGTTTTGTTCAATGTGTAACAAAGTTGTGATGCCAGGAGTGCTCACCTAGAGACTGGTCCTTATTTCCTGGTTCCAGTCACATGTTAAGGGTTAGGGCTGCAAAAGGTTATATTCCTGTCACAGGGCAGTGGTCAGTATCCTCTGACTCTATGACAAAAGAGTTCACGAGTGGCTCGGTAGAGAGCAGAGATACACCAGGTAGAGAGATACACCAGGAATTACAGCAGGAGCAGGTGAAGGAAGGAGATTTGGAGAGGAGACAGCAAAGAATTTCCCGTGAAATTAATTCATGTATTGACCCTGTGGAAGCGTTGATATGCCCTACCTGAGCTATTTTCCGATTGTCACCCACCAGGAGTTTCTTCTGAGAAAAACCTCACTAACATGTCCAAACTTTGATCACTCACTACATAGAGATGCTGGTCCAAGTTTCTAATCAAATAATCTTACTTTTATGGGAAAATAGAACAAGGCTCTCAGTCTTCTGCTGAAATGAAGATCAGGCTGTAGCACTAGTGACCTATTTTCACTGGTAATGCAATAGCTACTATGAGTTCAGTGCACCAGAAGGAAGAACAAATTTCTTCTGAGCAGCACTTGGATACCATGGTGATGGGTGCAATGTAAGAATCTAAATAGAATGGGAAAATGCTCAGCATTTATCTCCTTTACTTTTATGCATGCATTTACAGGGTTGCTACCAGTTCCTAATCTAAAAAGGCAGTAACTCTCTTATTTGGAGTAATGAAGATTATATGATTTACTGAACGTGACAAGAAGCCGCAGCCCCTCCCCCAAAGTCTCCCTTCAAAAAGATTTAATTTGAAGAAATTAGAAAGGATTTGAGTGGTACTAGTTGAGGAGATGTTTCATGCAGGGAATTATAATGTTAATAATAACACTGTGTTCATACAGATCCCCCTTTCAGCTGAGGAGCTCATATTGTTGTATAAACATCAGTGAATGAAGACTCACAGTACCTTGTGAATTACCTATTCTGAGCATCATTTTACAGACAGAGAAATTGAGACACGGCTTAAATGACTTGCCCTAGGTCAGCCAGTGATTCAGTGGCAAAGCCAGAAGTAGAATCTAGAACTTCTGATTTCCAGTCCACTAGCTAATGTTCTCCCCATTCACTCACTCTGAAGAGGGATTTGTTTCTTTCACAAGAAACTCTGAAGATGAGAAGAAAAGACAAACTGGACTTTTGATTTTTTAAGAGGATCTTTTTTAATTTATTGTTTATTCACACTGTAGAATTCACAGATAAAGGGAGTTTCTTGCAAAATTGATTTTGAATTTAAACATGGAATATACAGGTATTTTGTGGTATCTTGATAGCATGAGAGACATATTTTCTGACAAGCTTATCTTGGGGATTGGGGAGGACGTGAGGTTATCCTTTTCCAAAGTTATTCGACATCTGGGTTTCCCCTTCTGCAGTGTTTTGACATGAGTTAATTGCAAGCTTCATTCCTGTGAGTGGAGGCTTTTAAACACAGCACTACAAGAAGTCATGTGCTTCTCTTTCTTAAAGGACCAAAGTCCCCTGTACCACTTCCAAATTGATGTTATTGCTTGGTTTTGACATCAGTGCTACTATGTATGTATAACTTCACTTGACCCATTACATATCCCTTCATCAGTTATCTTGGAGAACAGAGAAATCACAGAGGACACTGAAGAAAGAATGCTGGCTAATTTCTTACAGTTTGTGTTTAGTAATCAAAGAAGGAACATTTAGGAGAAACAAATACATTGGAGTAATTTTTAAATGAGTGCTTTATATTCAGCAGTTTTACCTTTTGGCTCTATATGCTCATCAACATTTTAAACTATTCCATTTTAAATAGCCACAAAGCTCACAGGTGAGACAGAGATCCAATACTTTATTGATGCTTACAGAAGGGCAAAATGAAAAAGCTCTGATTTAAATGGTTAGGTTGGCCATCTTTCAACCTGTCATTATTTTAAAGCCCTGTACTCCAGCAATTTGCCCTAAGACTTGCAACTCAATTCCACTTCATGGAACAAAATTCCCTGAAATAAGTGGATAATCTCCACTGAACATGATTTTATGATAGTACTTTGATTAGCAGGTGAACCTTCTTCTGAAGCCATGTGCAATATGTAATAGCATTATTTTACAACATTGCTGTTCAGATACATTGAAAATTGAATTTTTAGCTTAATAAGCAAAACAATACAGGAGATGGAACAGGCAAAAGAAACTGTAACTGTCTTGAAAAAATAAAAAAGTTATGTCTGGTCACTTTATACACAGCAGTTATCCAAATACATGCTGAACTGCAAAAATATAAACACAGACAAAAAGAGTCTTTATGTGTCTTTCTTCACCACATGCACATTTTTTTCTCCTTTGTCAAAAACTGTAACTGCAATTTACAAGTATATGCACAATCAAATTGCTATTGATTTAGCAATGCATTTCTTTGATGTCCCTTGCCTTAACCTCATTTTGCATTATTTTAAACTGTCACTTTATTTATTTATTTATTTGTGACTCATGAATATTCAAATCTAATTTGCACTTACAAATAAGCATGCACGTAAAAAAGGTAATATGTCTCTATATTTGCCCTGTGTTTTGTATTTATTTGCAGATTGTTTTCTTAAAAATACTCTTAAAGTAATTCCATCTATTTAAACACAAGTGGCCTGATTCTCCCCTCACACCAGCTTTAACCAGTGAAATTCCAGTAACTTCAGTATAGTTACTCCTACCTTACACCAGAGAAGAAACTCGGACCCAGTTATTTTTCCTGTCTTATTCCCCCTGCTGACTTCACATTCAAACTCATCAGTATTTTTTGCAAACATGTTTCTTTGTAACAACAGCAATTTCTATTTATTACTTTAGTAAGGGAGAAAGGCCTGAATTAAAACCCTTTATCCTAACACCTTCAAACTTTACAGCAGTTCAGATCTGCATTTGAATTGGAAAGCCATGATTTGGAACCATTGGTACTTATTGATAATACAGTATTTTATTCTTGGGTACCATAAATACTTCATTTCTTCCTCTTTTTGTATGGTGGTAGTAGACACAAAATAGAGTTTTACAACTGTAAAAATATCAATATAGAAATATAGTCGTTTCCATCAAAATAAGGACCCAACATTCGCACATTCATAACTCCCAGTAAAGTCAATAGGAATTTTCAAAGCACAAAAAATGCAGGACTAAGCCCTTTATATCTACTTTTCCATTTACGTTGGGGTAGGTAAGAAATTGAATGGCTCCCTCGAACACTAAAAATTCCTTCAGATATTTATTCTCAAATCAATCTGTTATCCTGAATCTATAGGGTGCAGCCAACACCTTATCAGTGGCTGAAATCTGAAAACAACAGATCAAGGAGCATCTGCCTCTGGGACAAACAATGTTCTTCTTGCTCCAAGCACAAGACCCATTTGTAACACAGAATAATTTGGAGTTAAACCTAGGTAGGGGAAGAAAATTAGGACAATTCTCCTCATGACTTTTGGTTCTTTATAATAATGTTGTAAAATTGTAATTATATTGTCTTCACAAAAAATAGAGCTGATTTCATACTGCAAAACTATATTTGGAACTGGTGTTCAGATTCCAAAAGAGAGTTTAGTTTGTCATGTTTGTATCCATTTTTACTCACTATATGTAAGCATTCATACAAACAGATGTTCATCTCACAAATGGGTGTGATGGGTGCTCTTTGTCCTTTTATTGACTTAAATGGAAGCAAAATCAGGTGTGAATATTTGTTATTGCTTTTTGCTGTTAACCTCCTGTTTAATAAACTTTCACCAACCAGTTGGAGAGCAGAACTAATACCATGTGACTAAGGTAACCAGTCATACATCAAGAATAATGAATTGCAAAAAGTCCAAATGAACATTTTGCAAAGGGCCCATAGACTGAAATTTGTTTGCCTAAACTATTCAACTTGCAAGTAATGAATACTTTCACAGAAATAAGGATTGATTATGTGGTCCTAATCCTTCTTTGAAGTTTTTAGGTGCTATCATAACACATATCAATAATCATTCATCTGAGAACGGAAAATAGCACTATTTTGACCAGCTAGTGTGTATTCAAAATTAATAATTTGATCAGCTCTTCCACCAAGAGAAAAACTTTGGAAAAAAATTGTGTTTTAATGTGTGTGAATGATGCAAATGAAATATTTCAGTATTTAGTGTAAAATAATGATAAATACATCTAGTTTGATAATTTTTCCACTAGAGCCAGGATCATGCAGCTAAGTAACATGGCTCAGCTGTTGTGAAGTACAAGGTAAAGCCAAGTGCCCTCAAACACCCAAGAAATAGTATTATCCAGTGTGACACATGCCTGGATATGTCTTATTCTGATCGTAATATGGCCTCCAGGTAAGAGTACAGGACAAACACTTCTTATGTTTTTTGGGGTTTTTTATTGTTTTATTTTTCTACTCCAAAGAGCTGCTTCTATTAGAGCTTTTTATGCCACTAATCAATAGAACTATTAGTGATGGGTTATAATTGCATATGACGTAATACTAGGAGGTTTATAAATTTGTGTATACTTGCTTTATAAGAAATGTATTAGTATATTGTGGATTAATCTTGTTTCATCATTTAAGAAGCCTGTTTATTTCTTCAGATGTAGAAAATATTTTAAATTGCAGCATATATCATGCACTTCATAATATCAGAGATGATGTTGAAAACATGTCATACAAAAACTACGAATGACAATAGCTAAAATACTAATTAAGGGCCTGGTCCTCTGAGGTGCCAGGAGCTTATTACTGTGTGCTGAAGATCCACAATTCCTATTAAAGTCAGAGGGAATTAGGCAAACTCAGCGCTTTTCACGGGGTGCTCAGCATCTTGCAGGATCAGGTAGATAGCCCTGTCCTGTATTCCTCAGTCAGGCAAAAATCCCATTTAAATCAATGGGAGTTTTGTCTACAAGTTTGGACCCCAAAATATTGAAGGCTATCAACATATGGAGGGGATTGCCTGAAGGGAAGCACAGCTGGAAGGTTGATTCCCTTCAAAGGCATCTTCTCCTCTAGCAGATGAGACCTACAAGATGATTTTCAGATCTTTTGAAGTGTGCAGATCTACATGATTAACAGAGGTCAAATCTCTGGCTCCCTGGCTTTCTGCATGAAGATTATTATAAATATTATTATATTAACATAATCCTGCCAGAAACACTTAGGCCAATCCATCCCTGGTGGAACACTATTGAAGTCAGTAGAGTACACCAGAGAGGGGTTTTGCCCTTTGAGTCTTATCAGCTAGCTGTGAGGGAAGGAGCTCTGAGTAATTAAAGTCTCTGAATACAATGAGCTGCCTAGTCATGAAACTTCATTGTTTGCTTTGAAGATTAAAATCACTTCATTCTATATCCATGTTCTTTGACACCATCATTATTTTTTTATTTAAAAACATACAATTGCCAGCATAATTTAAAATCAATACAGCTTTCTAGACTTTCTTAGGCTGAAATTGCTCATGGATGCAGTGATAGCCTGAGATTTGATGAGCCTATTTGTTGTCTCTTCTAGTTCTTCTTCATCCACCTTATGAGGGGCATTTAGTAGCTGCATTAGCCCTTCCATGGCAGTGTTATTTTGAACCATCCCGCTTTACCTGCCAATATTCAAAAAAATAATAATAAAAAAAGTTAAATGAACACCAGAAAAAAATTAAAATAAACAAACAAATACAGTCATGCAGATTTTTCCCTTCACAAAATGAGGTGAAATTGTTTTATTTTCCCTGAGTTTTTCTAAGCACCTGTGGTGTAATTTATTGAGCAGGAGTGATGGAAGCGGGCAGATAGGTGATACCAAACGTGAAAGAAAGAAGTTACATGTAGGTCTGTCAGGGTGGGTGGCAGTTGAGTGTTTTCGGGATGCATATAATAAATCTTAAAAGGATGTAAAGGGTAGCAGGCTAATGAATTTGGAAGCTGCCTTCTCAACTGTCTCTGGGTGTATAGAGCTTTTTCTTCTGAAGACTGTCAGACAGAGGTTCAAAAACACTTGAATATCTTCATTATGCCTAAATTGTCTTCTGTTGCAGCTTTAACCATGCACAGTGAGGGATGGGACTTAGAAATATGTCCTGATTGAGTGGGATGAAAAATGCTTCCCTTTTGACTTCCATCCCCTTGGGGGGAGATGCTGCACCTAACAATTGTTTCTGGTGCTGAGAATATGCTCCCATTTGTACTAAATAATAGAATATCAGGGTTGGAAGGGACCTCAGGAGATCATCTAGTCCAACCCCCTGCTTAAAGCAGGACCAAACCCCAATTAAATCATCCAACAGATTTTTGCCCCATATCCTTAAATGGCCTCAGTGGTTTGAACAGGCCAATGCTCAAACCACTGAGCTATTTCCTCCCCCCAAATCTCTGGAGCACGTTTCTACTGAGTTGTTGGAAGACTTTCTAAGATTGGCAACACCACTCTGCCTTTGGCTAATGAGTCTGCCCAGGAGATTATCAAGTGCAATTACTTTCAGGGAATAACAACATACCAATGACCAGTAGGTAACATGGACTCTGCAGAGGGAAAGGAAACATACGTTCCTAGGAATAAAAGGCTATGAATCAGGGTTAATTATCCAGTAGAGGGAACAGGGTTATACTAACTCTCACTTCCTGACTCGCACCAATAGATCACTTCAAAATGTGAGCTACTTACACAAAAACATTTGCAAAGCTCAGCTCCCCCCACTTCATAGCTTTTGTTGTTTTATTCATAATGAATGTGGTTGAGGTACATTTTCTTTCCCTACCCTTTGCAATTTATGAGGTAAGTTGCTCGACACCTGGTTGGTTTGGACCGAGCTAGGGCAGCCAAATAAAACTGAAGAAGAAGTTGGTGGCAATGAGAATGTAGTTAATGTCAGTGGGATATTTAATCTGATGCAAAGTTTAATTCAATGTTTTACATGTGCACAAATGACAGGTTTCAGAGTAGCAGCCGTGTTAGTCTGTATTCGCAAAAAGAAAAGGAGTACTTGTGGCACCTTAGAGACTAACAAATTTATTTGAGCATAAGCTTTCGTGAGCTACATCCGATGAAGTGAGCTGTAGCTCAGGAAAGCTTATGCTCAAATAAATTTGTTAGTCTCTAAGGTGCCACAAGTCCTCCTTTTCTATGTGCACAAAGCATCTGAAGACACCATCCTTCCCTCAGACATCATTAAGGAGGTGGGGCAATCAGGCAAGAGGCTACCTTTAGCTTCCGGGAGGTGGGAGTACTCTCCATTATTCTAGCACAGAGGAAGCGAAATCTGTCCCAGGTGATTTGGTTATGTACATTCCTAGGAAGGAATGGAGGAAGAGGGGGAGGGCACAACATTTTGGCTTGAACAGTATGAAAAGCGTGTGAAATAGCACATCCAGGCTATCCCCCAACCGGTCCCCAGGCTGGCAGGAGTCAAGGGGCGGCAGGATTCGACTTTACGGTTATTTTGAAAAATAATAACAGTGATGATCACAAGGAAAAGCTCTCGACCAGGTGTGGTTGCAAAACAGCAGTAGGGGGAACGGGCCAAACTTAGAGGTGAAAGCCAGCCGTTTGCTCATGGTCAAGACAGCGTTCTCCGGGCTGGGTGGGAGTGCGCTCCAGGGCTGGAGAGACTGCTGTGATTTGTAACTTCTCCGCGGGCTCGGGGCTCGTCGGCGGATGGTGCAAGGGCGACCCCAGCGCAAATTCTCCCCCACGTGTAAACGGCCCTGCGAAGTCCAGGCGGCTGTGCTGAAACAAGGCGCACATATATTGAGTTTGTCAGGGATCACAAAATGTGAACTGATTATTCAAACAGCCATCGATTATAAGAGAATGCTTACTGCAGCAATGGGAAAGGTTAAAAGGAAGTTGACCTTCTGCGTACGTGACATAAAGTCGTTAGGTAAATGAGATATTCATACAGGGTGTAATCAAGGTCATGCTAATTTTATTAGTAGTATTAAACTCAGTCTTGAGCTTCAGTTGGGAGCAGTAAACTGTCCCCTTGGGAATCAAAACATGAGCTAGTCCCCAGTGATTGTTTTGTTTTTTAAATATATCCCGTGCTGAATTACTTTGGATTTGCTGAGCCCGATCCTGCGGCCTCGGCGCCCATTGATGGCAATGGTGGGAGCTGAGGGTCCGCCGCCCGTGCACAGGATCGAGCCCAGTCTCAGTTCCCATCAAGTTTATAGGTGCGAAGGGGCACGCACACACACACGCGCACACACACACCCCCACACCCTCTCCGGGGTACGTCAGCTTTTAGCCCATGGGGAATCCGGCTTGCTTGCGTTTGCCCTGTTAGAGACGCTCTTGTCTCCCAGATAGGATGAGAGCGTGCACCAAAAATTAGATGCATTTATGCACATATTTATCCCCTCTAATTATAGAAATTAATCCTCTTACTTAGGACTAAAAGGTAACTTCTGAGGCGTCCCTTTGATGTTTAACAGCATCATTTGGGGCTACCAGTCCAACTGATTAAAGAATAATTGCTGGTAAATGCTTTCCGAGTGGATTGTGTTTAATTGAGAGGCATTCATAATTGTGCGGCTTACCGCAAAATGAAACGCAATTTAAAAAACGCAGAAATTCTAACTGATATTTATTCTAATTATGTTTATTGTTCCGGCTAATTATTTCACGAGCTGGGATGTTGTTCCCCTTTCCCCAAAAGAAAAAACGACACCCAGCACTCCCAAACATTCCCTGGAATTTTTTCCAGGTACAATCTTGGGAGGGTTTTTCATTGTTATGTTCAATTATAATTAAATGTTTCGGCTTTCTCCCTTCCCACTCCCCCCCCCCCCGTGCAACACCTTGGGATGTGAGAAAGTGATGGCAGCTCTCTTCCCCCAGACCTCGGAGTAATTGCAGAAGGGCTGATGAATTTCTTGAAGAAACACTTGCCACACACTGCGGAAACCATCCCCTAGCAGGATTTTACAAGCCAAAGTAAACAAAGCACCCCAGGGGCGATTTCCCCCCTTTGCGCAGTTTACTTCTCCATTTACTTCAGAAGTGATCACACGCACACCGAGAGAGAGAGAGAGAGAGATACACACGCGACATTTAGAACATGAATCACAGTTTACATTTCGAAAATCTTACGGCTAAAACAAGCATGCAAATAGAAGGTGTTAAGAGGGCTGGTCGGTCATTAAAAGAAGCTCTGCAGTTAGCACTGCAACCTTGCCTATTCCACATGCACCCGACCACCTCTTCATACGGTCTTTGAACACACAGATCCCCAAAAGAAAATTCAAGTAATCTCAGCAACACCTTTCACAAGCAATTTCTCCAGGGAAGAGAATAAAGTTACTAGGCTAATTTGACTATGTATAGACTCTAGAGAGTTTAGCATTTAAGTCGATTTATTTTATTCCTTTTACTAGGCTCTCCATGCAAATTGGAGAGAAGTACCTAAATCAGCTGGCTGCCCCTTAGCAAAAAGCTTTTACTTTTCAAGCAAATGACAGGTTCTGAGATGCCCTTGTTAAAGTGGGGGCGAATTAAAAAAAAACAAAAACCAAAAAACTGTCAATACTGCTCCTAACTCGCGTTTTTCATTTCACTTCCAAAGCCGCTAAGAGGGGAAATACGCAGCGCACCTATATTTATGGCTTCTTTTGCTTCCTTGTTGCAACTACCATCGAAACGTGTATGGTGAGTTCCTTTTTCGCCTCTGCTTTTCAGTCTTCACAAGTATGATCTGGCTCATTTAGGTGCATCTCTGTCTGTTCCTGTAGCGCGTCCCAGTTTCCTAAAGGGTTTAATTTAAGTGTGATTGTGATAAAGTGTTTAAATTCTATTGGGGGGAAATTGGAGGTGAGGGACAATCCACCTCTATGCAAGTGAGAAATAGCCCAAGACTTGTAAAGCGGGGCAGAAAGGGGATTTTTATGCAGCAGGGTCTGTACTTTTTGCTGCGGCAGAGCCCTGAATCCTTTGATTTAACTGACATAGATTCTCCAGAAATAGGAAAAGGAGAGAGGGGCTCAGGGCGCGGGGGGGTGGGGGAGGAGAGCGCGGGGGGGAGGTATTTTATGTAAATGAGCAAATCCGAAATGTATTACAAATCCACTGTAATAAAACTGACAGTTTTGACAGTATTGACAACATAAATATATGTTGGAACACAGCACTTTCAGAGACACTTAACCGATGAAGCAATAAAAAGATTCGACTACAATATTTCAAATAATCGACATTGATGTTTTGATACATCATTTTTATACCTCGAATCGATCTATCACTCTGTGACCGGTCAATTTTAAGTAAAAATCTGCTGCAATTATTTACGCTATTGCCAATGAGGACCTAATAACTGTTTTCAATTAATTACAGCCAAACTAAGCATTATGAGGACTAACTGGCCGTATGTTCTGTTACACGTCCCTTGTATTTCTTGTATGGAGCACAAACAAATATGTATGTTGCATGCTCTTTGTGGAATCAAACAGGAAGATGTACAGAGGAGATCCGATTGTTTTAGAAATAAACTCTCCATCTTTTGGTAAAACACCGCGAGCGCTGTTCATGCCAGCCTCAAAACTATATTTCCAGGAAACACGTTATATTGTTTTGCCAGTCATTTCTTTTATGCATGAACAGACCAAGCTCTACACATTTATTTATTTATTTATTTTTAAGTTAAGATCCCTGTCCCGCTTCAGACAATGGACTGGGTAGATCTTTCAAAGAGGGAAATGGGTACTTCGACTGTGTGTATCCCAGTCATTTCAAAGCGGGTCTGGACATTGTTCTCTGCATACCCCAAGCCAAACTCCAGAATAAAACGAACCCCCTTTTGGAGTTTTGTAGGCAGCCGGAGAATAAAAGTGACTGTTTTGAGCGAGAGAAGGAAGCTGCAAGTGTAGCTGGTAGGCTCTGTGGTTGCTATAATAAACCGGTTTTGTTATCCATCTTTCTTTTTTAAATCCCTAATTTTCCTTTTGTTACGATGCCAGGTTGGAAAGATTTGTTTTATGTCCACGGATTCCTCCAATAAATACAAAGCAAATTGCCAGTTCTGCACCAACCCCACTGCGTTATTACGAAATATCGACAGGTATTTTTCCCCTTTCTGCTTTCGATGTAAATATCCAGGTTGTCTGTTTATGCCGAATAGATCTGATCTTCATATGTACATTTCGTACAGCCTACAAAATATGAAAGGCGCGCTGTCCTTTTACATTAGCACTTCAAATACAGTTCACTTGCATAGCTACATAAAACATTCTAGGGGTGCCTATTCAGGTTGGCTTGGGGTTATTTTAATGCCCCTCTTCACACACATACACCCCCAAAAGGCCGCTGCAGTGGGTTCTGATTTAAGGAAGATACAATTATCCTAAAAGGAAGTGAGGGATAGATGGGGGGGGGGGCGCAGAATCCTTAACGTAAAGATTTCCACTTCCTATGTTTCTCCGGGTGAGTGGACTCCCAGATTTGGAATCCACTTTTACCATCACCTTGTGAAAAAGGCTTTTCAGTGCTACGCTCTGGTCTCATTTAACTGTTCAAAGCAAAACCAAAAAAAAAAAAAAAAGCGCAATATTTGGGGGCTGAATGGAAAAAGCACTTTTCTGAAAGTGTTGGAGTCCCGCCAGATAGCGCTAGAGGGCTGTTTATTGAATCGCTTCTTCTCTTCTGTGGGATCTTTAACAGAACAAACAGGAGAGAAAGAGAGAGAAATAAGGGAGGGGGGAAAGCCACCCCACAAGTACCGTTTTAAATCTCTGGAGTTTATTGGGAGAATAATAGGGACTTGCAAGTGAATAGAGAACCTAGATCTCCCTGGGTTCGTGTTGTTTTTTAAAAGAGAAAGAGAAAGAAGGGGCGGGGGGGAGGATGTTAACAGGTAACTAAATGAACCTCCTCCTAATCCAACTTCCAAAGATCCCAATCATACTGCAGTGGAGGTCAAGAAAAGTTCACCGTGATGGGCTACCATTGACTTTCTGGAGTGGAAAGATTTTCGAAAAGTAATAGATTGCTGAAAAGGGGGGGGGGGGAGCAAAGCACATTATTGGAAGGGGGGGGAGAGAAGTAGTAAATGAACTAAATGCACACAGCGAGTTGAAGAAACTAAAATGTACTTAATTTTAAAGGGACATTCTAGACCAGACCTAGAAAATGATGCAGCTGCCTGAATCCACATATTTAGTGAATAATTTAGGGGAGAAGACCAAATAAGAATTAGATTGAGATGAGTAAAAACGGATCAAGTTCTAATAATGAAACCTATTCTTCGTATGGGACAGGGAAGAAATCAGCAAAGTGAAGTTCTTGTATGTGGGAGATTAAAATATGGAATATTCTTTATAATAAAAATAAGAATGGAATAGTAACATATTACACTTGATCTTCTGGATAGTATACTGAAAAGAAAACTTCCTGTGGATTTTGATACACGGTTATGGTTGTATTAGAACCCTACAGACCATTTAAACAGAATTACTTCTTTCGTCATTAAATCTGATGCATTTCATTCAACAATATTCCAAGAAAAATACAAATTAAAATATTCAAAATAGTTCATGTTATTCTGCAATATCCCTCACCTTTTCATTATAGTTTGTCTGCAAATGTGGAGGATAGGTTACATTTCTGGATACAATTTGCATGATCCAAAAAAATACTTCGGCTCAGCAACCAATCAAAGAAACATTGAATAAAGTTACAAACAAGATTAAGGTTCAAATAATTTGTCCCTTCAGCCAGGCGCCAATTATTCTAACAGAGGTAGGAAGGCTAAAAGGATTTAAACCACGCGGATTTAATAAACCAGATTAACAATATGTAATTTTCAAACTGTTAGGGACCCCAAAGTAAACTACCCAAAATATCTATTAAACCAAATGGCTGCCTATAGGAAGTAGAGGATTTCCGAACAGTAAATAGTGATTTCGTGTAAGCATAGCCTGTTTCCCCAAACTTTCTATTTGCAATAAAATATGGCACTGTGCATAAAAGCAGTGGTTTAACATAAACAATGGAATATACTTCTTGCAACTAAAATATTACCTGTTGTGCAACTCCGTTTTTGCAGGGGCTCTCAGAAATAGAGGCAGATCTCAAAGCCAGCAAAAGGCTAAAATGCCACACTTCGGAAATGCTGATTGAAAACAGACTCTACATTTTAGCGGATTTTCTCTCTCACTCCCTCCAAGAGCTAAGAAGCCGATTTGGGAGTTTGAAGGGAATAGGTTTCAGCGTCCATATTTGTTCTGGTGCACTTGTAAAATGCGATTTGAAGAGGATCTTTAGCCCTCTGATTGTCTTTGTATTGTTTTTCTTGAAACGGATCTTTTGCCCTTAATGAATCCCCACGCAGCTGGACAGCTCCTTCTCGGACACTGAGAGCTCTAACCCCAAACTGACCCCAATTTGACACCACAAGATGAAATTTTACCGCCTGTTAAAACCATTTCCAGCCTCGGCAAAAGGAGCTGGCTGTTGACGGAGATGCACTTCCATACCGGACACCTAATTTCTCTTTGGATTTTGATCTAATCTGAAAAAAAAAAATCATGCTCCTCTCTCACACTTTTCACGGGGATCAGCCTTTGTTGTAAGTGTGTGCACGCGAAACTGGAAATCAGCCAATTTAATCTCCCTGAATTACTGGTTTTTTTTAAAGAGTATCCCACCATGCAAGGGAAAAAGAGGAAGGAAAAAAAAAAAACCTTACCACTACTAACGAGAGCTAAGAGTTCTGCTGCTTCTTACATTCTTATCTAATCCTGAATATGTCCAAGGCTTCATTTTGGGACACTAACTTTAGATCCTCTAATGGCTAAACTGTAGCGCTTTAAACTATGTTCCCATATATTGTATGCTTTAATCCACTGGGATAGTGGGAAAAGGTTCCATCTTTCTTCTTCCCTGAGCATAGAAAATGACACAAAGGGGAGCATGAAAAACTTTTACCTGATCATATGAAATTTTATTTTCTACCAGCTTAAAATCATTTTTAAAAGTTGGTCTGGCTTCTAGGTGGCTCGCACAGGTCATGGCTAGCCAGCTCAGGGGCTTTAGTTTGAGATGAAAATTGTGAAAAGAGCAACGTTTGGTACTGCAACATCTTTTTGCTATTTTTGTAGCTATATTTATGTTGCTCTTTAGCCATTCTTTACTCTGGAGAATTGAAATCTACATTGAATATTATGAAAATCATGCATGTGGGGAAAAATGAAGTATAAAATAATGCTATAATTAATGAAGCACCCTCTCATTTGTAAATCAAGTGGTGTAGAAACTTCCTTTTTACAAGGAAACGGATAAACTTTCATCACAATACACCCTGCCTGGGATCTGAACAAATACACGAAGTCTACAGTGGAACTAGATTACTTTTATACAGCTATATTACAATGAAGGACCCTTTCTTGTATCATATTGAAGCTATTTGAAATGAGACATACAGATGTATTCATTCTGCCACTATTAGAAAATAAGGTGAGAAGCTGTACATATTTAAAATATATCCTAGTACCATAATCAACTGATTCCGATGAAGTTTAGGAATTTGGCATCTTTCTAGGGGGCGAAAAAGCAAATGACTAGATCTATAAAAAAGTCTGTTAGAAAAGTACAGCTGTAAAACTAGGAAAGGATTTGCATAACCTACTGCTCTGTAGGTCTCCGTGCACCTAAAGGATTAGCCAAGTATTCATTACTATGAATATCTTGAATTGCGTTACCGATTTATACGACAGAGTATAAAATACTGCACAACAAAACCGGCTTTTTCCTTGCAAAATGAATCGACTTAACCACTGCTTGAAAGAGATCTACATACTAAGGGCTTTTTACTCACCTTTCTTTATAGTCCCGTGAAAATCAGTCACAGAATATCGGTTGCTCTTAGAGCTAGCTTTAATCTTGGAGGAGATCCTCTAGGGGAAAAATAACCGGTCTGCTCTTCGGCTTCTGACGATTTTTAAGGAGGGTGCAAGTCTGGCTAAAAGTATCTGAGTGACTTTTCTCCATATTGCTCTCATATTTGTAAATACAGGCTGCTCTGCAGGGCTCACCGCTATCAGGACTCGTAGGAATGCCCACTGGCGTTTGTCAGCCCTCCACACTATCTTTCTTTATATGTGAGGGCTGATTTCCCGCAGACATCATTGTTATGATGGCTCATTTAATCAAACTGTTTAATTGCTCCGGTAATCACTATCATCATCACAGGTACTCAATCATTCATCATTTTCGAGGGGTTTATTGACCTCTGGAGCTCATTCTCTATGCCCATTAAAATCTAGCCAAATTTCTATAATTACCCTTTGGGTTTTTTTATTCATCTAGTTAGTTAGTTTCCAAAAAAATCTTAAAATAACAATAATAAACAATCCCTAACTGACTCAAATACATTTTTGCGGTGTATGTTTAAAAGCCATCTATGTATGAGGCCACATTCACAACTGGGTACATACATAATCATTGATAAATCCCACTATTAACGGGATAGACTGTTTTAGATTTTATGTGCAGGGGACCGTGAACGAGAAAAAGGGGGAGTGGGGGACAAAAGTGCAGCAATCGATAGTTTGACCATCGCTCCTCCCCTAAACTTCAAGCATCCCCCATGATTGATGATCTTGGGTAGCTTTGGTAATTGACTGCTCTGAGGTAAGGCATGTTTTAGTTCCAGCAAAGTGATTGGGCGAGAGAAACATACCAAAATTGACGTATGAGTGTGTGTGTGTGTGTAAGTTAATTGTGTGCTCAAGGAGGGTGCACCATCTCACTTAATTTGCTAAACAACCCTACTGTAATTAGCACTACCATTAGAAGGCATTACCGAGTTAATACTTAAGCATATATTCCCCAAATACAACACAGATCTAGAGCAAGGTCCAGCAACATACATACATACGTAAGTACATTGTACACACAAGACCCAGTGTCTGGCTCAACGTAAACGTGCAAACAAAATCTACATAACATTTTGGGCTTATCATACAAAAGAGTAACCATGACTTTGTTTTAAAGCCGCTTTTAAAGACCAAAAACCTTATCACAAAACTAAAAGGATTTCCCTCCTCCTCCTCCCTCCCTTCCCCTCCCCCCCCCCAGACATCACAACTGCGGTTGAGAGAAGCGATCACTTAATGAAGAACAATGCCAAATATAGTTTCAATGAGGTGTTCTCTTCATGTCCTGGAAAATTAATTTTTTAAACAGCGTAATGAATTTACACAGGAAAGAAACCACACTTTAAACATAACATTCTGGCAGAGACGCAGTACTTTGTTAAAGCAAGCTTGTTTCCTAGAGAAGATTAACTTTATATGACCCTTTACATTTTAACTGTCTATTCCCACAGACGTGCATTCCATTCGCGGCTACAGTGGTATCTGAAGATTAAAAATTTGTTAACAATATGCTAAACAACGCAGTAAAGCAGGATATACTTTGCTGGTAAAATAATCTAGTGAAAACCAAACCAGGTCTAGGCTTCTATCGTACTTTTCTTCTTGCTTTCTGCAGTTTTCCCTCTTCCCCTCTCTCCCACAAACACACTCACTCTCTCTCTCTCTCTTCCTCCTCCTGTGTCTCCCTCTTTCTCACACACTCTCCCTCTCCTATATGAAAAGGAAGGTTGATTTGCTATGGGTATGATCTGTTGTATGGCTCCCCCCATGTGGAGTTGAAGCAGTCCTGATTACATACTCTGCATATCACAGGCTTTATTCGCTCGCTCGCTCTCTCGCTCTCTCTCTGTGCTCTCCTCTCCCTCTCCCCTCTCCCTTGTATGTGTCTCTGTTGTAGGACTGGCTATGGCCACCACTACTTCCGGGTTCCGTCATTTCATTCTCCCGCCGATCAGCGCTGCAAAACTGAGCCTCTTCTATAAGCCAGCCAGCAGCCAACCTGCCAACACTTACTGACACTCACTCATCTCAGAGAGAGAGAGAGAGAGAGAGAGAGAGAGACAAAATACCTACCAGGAAAAAAAAGAGAGAGAGAGAGAAAGGGGGAAGTCCAGGTTTTGCAAACTATTCAATTTTTCTTCGCATCTTTCCCCACCCCCCTTCCTAGTACTTTAAAAAAAAACCCCAATAGCGATCCTAAAAGGCAAAACCCAAACGCGGAGTTACTGGAAGAAGAAACCGGGGTTAAAACGATTCCTCCTCTCTTCTTCATCATCATCAACCATCATTCATTCACTACCTTGACATTCCCTGGCTTTGATTGACAGCTGGAGTGGCAAAAAGCCATGAGACACGACAGTTTGGTTACATGTGGGTTGCTGACGGGCCGATCGTAACCTTCAGTTTGGGGGCTTGACAATTTTTTTTTTTTTTGCTTAGAGAAAGAAAACAGGAAAAAGAGAGAGAGAAAGAGAAAAAGGAAAGAGAGTGAGAGAGAGAAAAAAGAAGAAATACACAAACATCGTGGTTCTTGGCTGATTATTTTTTATTATTGTTATTATTATTGTTATTATTATTATTTACCCAGACTGGAGAATAGGAGAAGTCTATAAGTGGGTTGCCAAAAAAAGGAATCTTCTTCACTGTAAATCACTTTCTTTTCTGGACTGGGATATTAAATATACGACACATCCAGGAGTTTATTGGAGCGCAGACTGATGGCGCAAAGGGTAGGTTTAAATCTCCAACACTTACCTATATATAAATCCTCTCTTAAGAGGGGCCTGTCCTTTTGCTCTCCTCTGTTGCTGATGATGATGGCGGCCAGTATTAAAAAATAGCAGCAAAAATTATTCACCAGCTTTGTGTGTGTGTGTGTGTGTGTGTGTGTGTGTGCGCGTCTCTCTCTCTCTCTCTCTGTCTCTGCAATTGTTCCACGCTTTTTTCCTCTCCAGCTTTTCCCCCAGCATCGCGATTTCCCTGTTACTCTAGCTGCTCAGTAGCGCGGCTTTCACAGGGGAAGGCTTGCTGCGGCTGCGGCTGCTGTCGTTGCTGCTGCTGCGTAGGATATCTATACATATATCTATACACACATATATTGCTGCTTGTTTTGTCTCTGACTCTGACAACGACAAGGGAATTGCTACTAAATAATGTTTCTGGTAACTTTCAGATTATTTCCTCCCCCACCCCATGCACCCAACCTTCTCCTCCCTGCTTCCCAGTGTTTCGTTCTTTATTTATTTATTTGCTTTTGATTCTGTTTATTCATTTATTTCTGCTCTTTGCTTTCTAATTCAGAGTAACTCGAGTTTCTCCCTCATTTCCTTCCTTTTCATCCCAGTTTCCTTGTTAGGGTTTCTTCTTCCTTGATTGAAGCAGACCTCCTCCTCCCCCCCCCCCGTACCTCTTCCCCTCCTCACACGGCCCCCCGCCTTCCCCAACCCTTGCTAGCCTCTGTTCTTTATTTTATTTTATTTCATTTTGTATAACTCTCCCTCCGTTGTGGCTGTTCCTGTTTGGTTTTGCTGTGTTTGTGGTCTGTCTGGGTGCTTTACTCTCTTCTGACTTTTGTTGTTGTTTGTTTTTTTTTGTTTTGTTTTGTTTTTTCCTCCTCCTCCTTCTTCTTTTCTCCTTCTCTCTCTCTCTCTCTCTTTCTCTCTCTCTCCTGGCCCATTTTTGACAGTACGATGAGCTGCCCCATTACGGCGGGATGGACGGAGTAGGGGTGCCGGCTTCCATGTACGGAGACCCTCACGCTCCCCGGCCGATCCCCCCGGTTCACCACCTGAACCATGGGCCGCCGCTACACGCCAGCCAGCACTATGGAGCCCACGCCCCGCACCCCAATGTCATGCCGGCCAGCATGGGATCGGCTGTCAACGACGCCTTGAAGCGGGACAAGGATGCGATCTACGGGTAGGTACATGCAGGGTAACCCGGGCGCCATAGCCTGGCTTGCGGCGTGTGTGTTTTGGACCTGGGGAAGGAGGCAGAGGAGAAGAAGGATGGGAGAGGGCTCCCATCAGTGGGCACCGGGCTGGCGAGGTTGAAGGGGTAACTCTGTCTAAAGTCTGCTTTGGAGAAAAAGACTTGGTAGACACGGCTAGTGAGGGTTTTAGGAGAGTCACAGACACAAATCACTGCTCTGTAGGGAGACCTGTAGTGTGGCTTATTATTATTATTTATTATTTATTTATTGATAGTAATAATAATTAATAATAAATAATTTGTAGTCTGATGACATCGGAGGGACATAAAGTACCGATAGGAAATGTGCATCAGAAAATACACCCCTATAAGTGAAAGTTATTTTTTCTTTTTCTTCTATCTCTCGGAGAGGCACAAGTTAGGAGCTGGGACAGAGTGGGGTGGATACCACGGCACTGGATTATAGCTGAAGCAGTGTTGTTCTGGTTGATCAAGATGCCATAATAACACTCCTCTAGCACTGTAAATAAAGAGGTATTCAAATCGCGGAAGACAGAGTAATAATAGAGGGGCTCACTTCTGGCAGTCAACTCTTCTTTGAAATGGAAAAAAACTGGAGGCAGTGAGTAGAGCTTCCCTTCTTTAGAAAGAAAAAAAAATTAAAAACCCAAACCAAAACAACAAAACCCCTGTACCAATGCAATGCTTTGGGGGAATGACACGGGTTCCTTTCAGGGCAGTAAATTACCCCAAAAGAAGAGCTAGTAACCTCTAGGACACAAGGAGGGCCCCCGATCAGAGCGACAAAGGGGAAAAGAGGCAAACACACCCTTACTACTTAACACAGAGATATTTTTTTCAGGACTACTCCAATTATGGGAAAATATTTCTAGAAGTGCTTCTCCCTCCCCCTCTCCCAGCTCAGTTATCTAGACAGCTGGTATTTTACTTGGGTGTTCTTTCTAAGCCAGGAAACTTCACCACCTTTTTGCTAGCAGTCTACTTTAAAAATAATAAAGAAAACCCCCAACTACGAAGCAGTGCAAACAGTTCGCTTAACCGTGTTTCTCATTTTAGGGTCTAGCTTGGGGGTAGGGATGGGATTGTCCTGGTTTCATATTATTTAAAGCTGTGGCTAAAAGTGTAAGATTCACAGCTGAGCTACTGTAGTGGGTGCATGCGTTTGTTTTGTTCGGTGTTCAGGTTATTTTTGTCTCTGGTTTGTGGGATTTGAACAGTGGATGCGGTTTGGGATTTGACATTTTTAAAATATTTTTTTGAAGTTTTCATTCGTGTTTGCCCGGTTTGAAGGCGTAGTTGAGGGCTGCAGGGTGTAATGTGTGTGTGTGTGTGTATACTTGTTGATTAGAGCTCTTCTTTCTTGCCTCTCTCCCCCCCCCCCCTTTCTTTGTGTGTCACTGCCCGGTAGGCACCCGTTGTTCCCCCTGTTAGCGCTGGTCTTTGAGAAGTGCGAGCTGGCGACCTGCACTCCCCGGGAGCCTGGTGTGGCCGGCGGGGATGTCTGCTCCTCGGACTCTTTCAACGAGGACATCGCGGTCTTCGCTAAACAGGTCCAGCACTTTTTCACAGCCCTCCGACCCCGCTTCTCCCCCTACACCCCTCTCCCCCCAAAGCACCTATTATCGCACTTTCAGAGAGAGGGACTCTCATTTTTTGATTCCACACTGGAACTGGGGATTAGGGCGTGGAGTGGAAAATGTGTTCTGCCACCGCTCCACACTGGCCTCATCCGAAAAGAGTCGGTTCCGGATTGTTGAAACTAGTTCACCCAACTCCTCGCTCCCCCAAACCCTCATCCCCATCAACCCAATCCCAGTGATCGAGTTGTTAGCCAGACACACTCACCCAGGTAAAGGATAAAAAAGGAGAGGGCTCTGAAAGGACAGAGGCACCGGGCTGGCTGCAGTTTAGACTCTTTTTCACATAAATCGTTATTTCACGGAGCGTATTAATATTTTAATCTGGCCTGGGCGTATTTCGACTCGCTAGCTTGTCGCATGTTTTTCCTTCAAGTTATTCGCGTACAGGGCTTTGAACAGGGGCTGTAATTTACACTGATTTGCCTTCTTCTCGCAGGTCCGCGCTGAAAAGCCACTTTTTTCTTCAAACCCAGAGTTGGACAATTTGGTAAGGCTTCCACATTTGCCTTCCCCACACCCCTTTACTATAGTTTGTGATATTCATAACAAGCACCTTTCTAAAACATGAAGGGATCATTGTAAGTGAGGAGGCTGGAGGCGGCCGAAAGTTGCAGGTTCAGTCATCCAGGGTTTAGGACCAGGGAGGGGGAAAGCAGAAAGATTTAAAAACTACATCCCAGAGGCTTCAAAGAGGCTTCACTTTTAAAGTGAACTAGGGCAAACTCTGAAGTCCCAATGCATTGCAAAGCTGTGTTAAAAGCCACGGGAAGCGACAGTGAAGGAAATAACTGCTTAAGAAGAGCGAGCTGGAGATTTCTAGCGCAATTCTTTTGCTAATGCGGATGATTTCAATAGTAAAAGTGCCTAAATCCGCTTGTAAAGAAGATGCCAAATGATGCATCTTGAGCGTTTCCCCTTTTTTTTTCTTTCTTTTGAGGTGTGTGTGTGTTTGTGTGTGTGTTTGGTTGGTTGTTGTGCGGACCCTCCGAAATAAGTGCTTGGGGGAGGGATTTCTCTAGATCCCAGTGAGACACTAATCACCGCTCTTAAAATAAATATGGTAAAAATCGAGTGCTTAGGGTTAAAGTTGATCAAAATTGCTCAAGCGTGACCAGTGAGCTAAAAACCTGGCTAATGAGTGTGCTCCTGACAAGCCCCCTCTCTGCCCATTGGGGCTCGCAGCTCCGCACAGACCTCAGTGCGTCCTTCTCACAAATAATTCCTCGCTCAAAACTTTCTTGCAGATGATACAAGCAATACAAGTACTAAGGTTTCATCTTTTGGAATTAGAAAAGGTAAGACCAAGGGTGCTGGGGACTGTGACTCCCACTCTGATTATCCCCCCCCTCAATTGATTTGTTGTAGACACTTATAAACATTGCCAAAGAATACAGGGGAAACGCAGTGTGATATTGTAACCTGGGCCCTACGAGCATGTGACACTCGACAAACACGCTGAGCCCAACCCGGCATTTCTTTTTAATTGTAATTCGAATCGGATCCTTTAAAAAATAGTTTAACCCCTTTACATTCACCCTACTCTTTCCTTAAATGGATGCGATTTCGCCGAGTCAGATTATTATTTTCAAAATTAAATAACCCCTGCTCAAATCCAGATCCCATCGCCTTATTAACCTCAGTCAGCCTTAAATATTATGATTAAGCAGGAGGTGACGGGGGTAACTTTGCCTTGAGATGAGACTAGGATCTTTTCAGAGCATAGGCGCACTTATTTATTTTTACAAGTCCTGGAAATACATACATCTCTGCCCCACTTCAAACAGATCCCATCACAAGTTACCAGCTGTACCTGGCTGGATTGTGTATGCTCCAGCGATATGGGCTAGGTCCAGTTTCCAGTGTTTTGATGTTATCACCAAATCCGATTTTCCTCTATAGACTAGACTGAGCCCAGTCTCTTTCTCTTTCTCTCTAACTTGTTGCTGCGGCCAGTCTCTAGAGAATAATATGTGCTGTAACAATTTCTCTATTGTTTCCTTGCCTTCAACTATTATGCCCCTTAATTAGAGTTACTCGTGGAATAGATCACAGAGTTTCTCTTGCTACCAAAAAAAAAAAAAGCTGCAATCCGATATTTTGCCTTCCTTTTTTTTTTCCAGGTCCACGAGTTGTGCGATAACTTTTGCCATAGGTACATTAGTTGTTTAAAAGGAAAAATGCCAATCGATCTAGTTATTGACGAAAGGGATGGCAGCTCCAAATCTGACCATGAAGAACTCTCAGGATCTTCCACAAATTTAGCCGACCATGTAAGTCCTCTTGATCCCTTTATGGTATTTTTAAAGACTCTAACCTGCTTAGGAGTCCCCTTTTTTAGCCTGTGTAAGTCTCTCTCTTCCCCCTCCCCCATTCCCCTACGAGTTTTAAAGTTCTTCTTATGGTCGATTCCGCCCCCCCCCCCTTTCTCTATCTGTAGCACAGGGAGTTTGCTTATGATTTAAGTTTCCTGATTTGGGAGACTTGCAGTGCTAGCAAATTGTCTGTTTGATGTGGTGATCGGTGCTTTTTTCTGCTTTGCCAACCCTGTAATCAATGCAGTAATGCAAGAAAACAGAGTCGAGAAAGTTAGGGGGAAAGTTTGGTGATTTCCCCCTCCCCCCCTTGTGCAGATGACAAGCGCTGAGAATTATTGGCAGTTTTACATTGCATTAAGAAAAGAGTTAACACATTGGAGTTTCCAATGCTTTTGCTTTATAGCAACTTATTGTCAGAAGAATATGGACTTATTGCCAAGTGCCCGAAGCATCTTCATAATAAAAGACAGTAACCTTGATGAACCAATTATTAACAAAGTATTACAGAAAGCTGGAGAGAATTATGATTGAGTAATCGTAGGTTAGCGGTTGATTTTAACACTTCAGTAGTTGGTGAGTTATTGTTATGTGTGTAGGACTAAACGTTGGTGCTCATGGTAAGAAGAGTGGCTTTACTTCTCTGGCTTGTGTTTTGGTGCAGATCTTGTGATACTTTAGAATGTGTATATAGAAATAAATAGACATTTACGGGGGGGGGGGGAATGAAAGAAAAGATTTCAGCTGGTAGCGGAGAAAAGGGAACGAAATAGCTATGGTTAAAAGAGTGGGTGTGAACTATAGTTTATTTATAGGAATGCATCCCTGGGGAGAAAGGGGTTTACACAGTTTTAGGTTCAATTGAACTCATAATCTAAATGATACATCTAATATTTTAGCCCTTGAAATATTCATTTAACACCCGGTGTGTCTTAACCATACGCTGCACAGGCGCCTAGTTGTCTTTTCTTGTGTGGTAAGAAAAGAAGATTTAAATTAATGGAGAATCAGGTTTCTATGAGCTTCTTTTTACATTTAAAATATGTTGTCTGCATATTTAATAATCGTATTTGATCTGTATTGAAATTCATGGTAAGAAATAAAATAATATATTTTTTAAAAGTCTCCAACCTTAGAGTGCTTAAAGTTCCAGGACACTGAAAATGGTTTCTGTATTCCAGGCTTTAGCTTTCAATTCTTCATTTGTATTTGGTAAACCTAGAGGGGCTATATTCTTATGATAGTATGCATTTTTGACTTATTATTTTCAAATAAAAATGTATGCAGCAGTTACTGAAAGTTTCTCTGCTTATCAGTTATCTCATCTGTAGATAATAGAGTTTATGAGGCATGACAGTAGTTTTAAAATATCTGTTTTATGGGATTTTCAACCCTAAATTTGTATGCACAAGCACTAAGGGACTAGTAGAAAAGAAATTTAAATGAGTGGCAACCTGAAAGATATAGGCTCATTCTTTATAATTCAGAGCAATACAAAAAAAACCCTACAAGTTTTTTCCAGTACAGTTTCTTTACAAGAGTGTGTTTCAAGTGGAAGTGTAGAAATGGGGCACGCTGATGTTTATATTGAAGAGATTAGATAAACTAGCCTGTTTAGGGTTCTGGCAGATGGTGAATACTCAAGCCAATTTGCCGTGCTCTATTATAATATTTAAATTCAGATACAATGATAGGACAAGGTTGGAAAGGGTTAGCATTTTGATAATTTGATAACTATTATCTTCACTAAGAAGAATCTCCTGTTGTTTTTGTGGCCCAAAAAACAAACTCAAGTAAATATGACAACCCATTTATCTTACACCCTTTAGGGTTTACCACTTCACTGGGTATTATAATTTAAAGCCTTTTATTTCCTGGAGATTTGAGCTATAACATTTTTTATTTTAGCCCCCTGCTATTTGTTTTGAAAGGAAGCAATAATTTGTGCAACCAGAACACCAACTGGGAAATGAAGATTTGTATCATAGTTACATTTTATTCATGTGTTTTGGGAAATGTGTCTCCTCATTGAATTTTTTTTTTAATGTTAGCTTGTTTTCCCACCAAAACTTTGGAACTCTTCAATATATATATATGCACTCTTCACTGGGCTATATTAAGGAATGTATATATTGTGCTGTTCTATACTAAGGAGTAATACACTTCTAATTCTAAAGAAGGAAAACCTTTTCTAATTGTCAGTATGCAAATACCAGAATAAAAATTGAACTGTTCTTTCGTGAGCATCTACCTAAGATATGGAATAGTTCAAGCATGCAAATCTGTCCAATTATACTCTCCAGGTTATTTTTTCATTTGGTTTGATATGCATATTTAATACATAGCCCTAGGCTAGATCTCATTTGGTGAAAATTGGTGCAGGGGTGTTGATGATCCCCTTCAGAAGGACCGAGACAGCATGTTGTTTCCTCTGTTTTATCTGTTGGCCCACTGTTCTGATCCAGGGATCTTCCCCCTGGTTTTATTTGCACATGAAATACGAGAAGCATTTCAACTGATTGGCTATGAATAATGACAGCTAAAAAGAAGTGTAGTTTAATTTGTTGTGTGCCAAGGTTTCTCTTGTGGAGGTGACAGTTTGTGACAGCTGTTTGACACCCCCAAAATCCATACACCTCTCTTCTTATTAAGTGGTATCAAGCTACATTGTGTGTGTGTTTTATGTGTATGTGTAGGGTGGTGGTGGCAGCAGCAGTATATTAGGTACTAATGCAGCTCTCAATATTATTCCTTTTGCCAGACTTGAAAATATAGCTGAAGGAAAGTAACTAAAAGAAATATGAGTCTACCCAACACTTACAGTGTGACTTCTGAAAATGGGATATTCAGATACTGTATATTTCCTTTCTAGAAGTCTACTGCTGTGATATTTATATAACTTAATTGGGGCGGGGGAGGAGAAATGGGGAAGGGGAGGAAATCATTGATCTCTGCAGAAGCAATACCTGTGCTGGAAAAGCAAGCAGTCTTAGGCAGTCTTGTCATATCTGTTTGGTAATAAATGCACATATTGATTTTTATTTTAGTGCACTATTAACTGTTATGTAATACAGTGAGTGTAAGGGAAGCAGGGATTTTGTAAATCAAATCCTGTAGTGCTAGTCGCTGAAAAGCTGCAACTTTTGTAATTATTCTGCTATGTTTAGTAAATATAACAGCCCATAATTAGTGTTTGAAATTTTAACATCCTAATTTTTTGTTATTGCTCTGAGGTATTAAGTGTAGATGGAAAGAAGTTAATTACAGCCATGCTCTGCCTGCACCAGATCAGTTAAAGGGATGTGTGTGTGTGTGTGTGTGTGTTGGCGGGGAACCTGCCCAAATTGCAGTTCAAGTTGAATTTCCCAGCAATGAAAATTTATCATTGTTCAATATAAACATGTAGGGCCCAATCCTGCATTCCACATGCACTAAACTCCCACTGAGACTGATCATAAATCTTTTCTTAAAAAAAAAAAACTATCCCAGTTTGAAAACTCTATTGCTCATGGTATTTGAAGAATCATAACTTTTTCAAAGTCTATAACATTTCTCTGCTTTGCTTTATTTACATTTTCTTTTGTGCATAGCTTCGACTAATACCATACAATTCTTCCCTGAGTCCAAATCTGAGTTAGGGCCTGATGCTGCTCCCATTGAAGTTAATGGCAAACATCCCGCTGGCTTCAGTAGGAGCAGGAGCAAGGCCTCAGTCTGCTCATCATTTGTTTATATGCTATAATCAGTTGAAAATTGAGGTACTAATAAATTGATCTTTCATAAAATGTAATGAAAAATAGGTAGAGGAAAACATAGGTATCTCTTTTTTAAAAAAGAATCTTTTCCAGATTAGAAATCTGATGCCCAAGGTGTAACAGAGAAATAGTAGTTTGAATGTTAAATCTTTCTGTTGTCAGATCAGGATACATTATTTTGTTTTTTGAACATCAAGTTGTTTTATAGTATTCTAATACTCTTTTTAGAAAGGTTAGTGCTGAGCAACCTAAAGGTGTTTTGCAAATCAGAAAATTTAAAAATGGGGGTCTCATACGTCTGTCAGAGGTTGTATATAGTCTTGCCTGTTGGTAAGATTTCATTGTCAGCTGAGCAGTGAGCAAATTAGTAAGGGCCTGATATTGCATTCTCCATGCACCCCAAAATCCCATGGACTTCAGCAGGAGTTTTGTGTATACCAGGAATGCAGGATCAGATCCTAAAGGTATCCTTCTGATTTGTCAAATGTCAGAAGGGAATCTAGATAGTTATAGCAACGGTAATAAGGCAAGTGCTTTTATATAACCAAGTTTCTTAGTGTGTAGTTTAAGACTTGGAATGCTCTTTGTGATCTGCCACCACGTGTCATTGGGGAGGCTTCTAATACACTGAAGACTGTCATATTTTTCTGATTTTTGATTGCTGGTACCTTTCCTAAGCATTTCAGTACAAGTAAATTTAACTATTTTTATTTGATTAAACTTCATTGTGTTCCCCAAATCTGAGATGATAATGCATTTCACTATCTCACTGATGTTGGCATTTTCTCTTTGATTTAGGTGTTGTCTATCTGATCCCAAGTTAGGTTGGAAAGTTATATTTACTTTTTTTTTTTTTGCATGATAGTAATTTAAAAGTAGTGGTATCACTCCAGAAGAATTGTTGCTAGATAGAATTAAAAATCCTGACTGTTCAGGACTTGGTTCTATACACACAGGTGGCTTACATGTTTGATTCAAAGTTAAACTGATAACTACAAAAGCACAAGGAGCCTATATATCATTTAAGAATGATGCCACTTTCTAGGACAGTCAACAGTTCTTCCTGAAACTTCACTCAAATGCAAAGTCAGTGGGGTGAGAATATCAAGATTTTTTTAAAAAATAGCCATGTATAAAACTTGCACATACGTATAAATAAGCAAATTGCTCCTTTTCAATAGACCAAAATGACTCGTGTTTTGTTTTACTTATGTAATGCTGATAGATAATGCAACACTGCTTTTAAGTCTAGTCAGTAATATATTAAAATACAGATCTGTGAGAAAGTAAGCCTCATTGATACAGAGCCTTGACTTTACTGTAAATATATATATCAAGCCAAATTAGAGTTTTTCATGCTCCATTTATTTATTGAAAGTTTCTTTATATATGTTTATTATTGCCATTCACTACATCAGTCTCTAAGACCTCATATCCTGAATTACATTATTATATCCTATATGGGTGTATATGAGGTTTTTGTCTGGCTCAGTATATTGTGTTTTAATATATCAGGGTATGCAGGGCCAAATTCTTGTTGTCTTAATCACGTTAGTAGTTCCATTGATCTCAAAGGTGCTGCTTGTGTGAGTACAGTGAGCAGGACTTGGCTCATAGTCTCTGGAAAACAGTGCCATCGTGACACTTGTTAAGATCAGTTGCAAAGTTAATTTACAAGATGTTGAGTAAAATTAATTTTAAGCTATCTTAATTGTGAATCAGATGTGTAGCTGTTTTATTTGCACATCATGGTTGTGTAGTTTCCACAGTTTTATTTGATAAGCAAAATACACGGGCCCAATCCTGTATTTATTGTCCATCTAAAACATCAATTAAAGTCTGTGGGTGGACTCCTGCTGACTGTACTCACAAGAGTATCATTTGAATTCAGTTGGCCTGATTTTGATTTTACTTACACCATCATAAATCAGGAGTAACTTCACTGTGGTTAATTGAATTATGCCACCATAAAACCAGTGTGAGATCACAATCAGCTCCAGTGGGATTGCTTGTCAGACTTTGTCCAGTGAAAGTTTTGAGTGCACAAGGAATGCACAATCCTCTGGCACTACATTTGCATTTACATAGCTGTCTTGCAAGAGTTAACCTACCAACCTTTGCACCATAACAAGACAAGTGACCAGCACTGTGTCATATTAACAAACAGATGCCTGCATGCAATCCTGATTGAATAAATGACTGTTCTGTAACAAATGTGCTTTGTAATATCTCTCCTTAAGAAATACTGTTCTAGTTAAAAATGTGTACAGTTTCCACTAGATTTGCAGCATCGACAAAAGAGTAACACATCAGATTTGCTTCATATACCCAGAGACTCTTGTCCTTTCCATGCTCTTTTCTAGATTTAGCAAAATTCAATGATGGTGCTAAATCAATTTTTTTTTAACTTTCAAGGGAGAAAACACTGGCAAAATTGTGTTTTCTAGGGAAGGCTGTGTGTGTAAATGAGAAACAGTGGATAGCAGCAGAGTGATCTCCTGTGGCCCTGCTAGTACAAGCTTTCCCCATATTGTCTCCTGCTTTTATATTAATTACAACTTGCATTATCAGCTGCGAGTCTGTAGCCCGGCAAATAGAAAATACTGCCCCTAGAGACCTAGCTTCTTGTATCTATTTTCCATCTCCTTCTATTGTGCTCCACTCAGTATTCACTGCTTTTCTCCTGGTAACACTGCTCTTTAACACAATTAGGTAAGAGCAAGAAGAGCACCATATTTGACTCCCAATTATTAAAACTACTGGGAATAGATACATGTGCCCTGTCTGCCTTCTGTGGTGCACTGCAGTAGTTTAGTTCATGATTAAATACATGTGTTATAGTGTATGTATGTGTATGTGTGTATACATATATATAAAATCAGCAAATGCATTTTAATCACACGAGTCTCCTAGGATTATTTGATCTTCCTCTGCAAAGCACATTTTTAAAGCTAACAATGTTATTCACAAATTGATAAGAAGCCCCGTTAACAGTTTATATAGCAAATCTATTTATCTATAACTCTTTTTAGAGCAATACTGTGGGCCTGATCCAAAGCCCAATGAAGTCAATGGAAAAACTGCCATTAACTTCAGTGGGCTTTTGGGGGAGGCTCTCTATATGCATAATACATTATATTGATTAGTTCCATCAGAGTAATTCTCTTAAAATGTATATTTGGGTACCACTTTTGCTTCAGTATTCATAAAATTACTGCAAATGACTGGGAATGTGGCCAGGAAGTTTTTCTTGAGGGATGCAAAGTTGGAACCTGTCTAGGAAAAAAAGTAAGAAGTTGGATTACACACACACATATCTTAATCCAAAGAAAAATAGTGGTGCCTCATGATCCACCCTTATGGTTACTGATCACAGTTTTTATAATACAAAAGAGTAGTTAATTTCCCTGTGCTTAACATATTCTTAGTACTCTATGATTGCAACTTGTAAATAACCACTTTATTATTTTTATTTCTCCATAAAATGCTGCCAAATTCTTTTCCTCAAGAAGCCCATGTCACAAGAAATACACTGAGTTCCAAATCAATACAGTCTGTCTTTCTAAAACTCGGTCTACAAACTGAGGTCAAGCACAACTTGGACTAGTATAGACAGATAGGGGTTTCAGCTGCGGGAAGTCTGATTCAGTGATGCTTTCCAAATCATATCATTTTCAGAACAGAAGACAGGTCCAGCTTTTTAATACCGTATGATAGGTTTTGGATGATATTTGCCTTAAAACATAACTAAGGTGTCACTGTTTAATAATTGTAATTTTCATAATGTATGGTAAGGAGCTTTAACAGCAACCAGCTTAAGAGAGCCTGCAGTGCATAAAATTAACATAACTTGCTGTGTTCTCTGAAAAGTTTAGCCTAGGTGAACATGTTGCAATTATTATATTCTAAAAGAAGATTCCAGCCTGATGTTGTTGGAGGGCTAAACTCATGCCATGCTATTGTTTCTTTCCTTTTTTATGTATTTCTTCTAGCTCTTTATCTGATTACCATCCGGCAAACAGCTGACGCTAAGAGGCTGCAGAGGGCTGAAGGGCTCCTGTCTGCTGTTTGCCTTCAGCTTGAAGCTATTTGAGTGGTTTCCTAACTCAGAGATAAAAAGAGGAGCTCATAGGCACAACTCTTGTTTTAATCCAGGCTGCAAAGAAACTTGCTCAGTCTTTGCATTTTATTTCTGTAGGAACTTTCCCCCCGAACCCCACACACTTTATTTTCATTCATAGTCTATTTTTTATTAACATCTAAGCTGCTTCGATTCTTTAGACTTTTCATCTTTCTTTTTGTTTTCATTTTCACCTGACTTTGCAACATGATGGTAACATACTTTTTATTATGGTTTTTGGGATGGCGATAATTAGCTTTTCGTGGATTTAGTTGCTACAACAGTCTCAACAAACATATAATACTACTGTGTAATCAGTAATTTTTGATAGTCTTTGTTGCAGTTCTATATTAGAGAAAGTATGTGAGTTAGTTCAAGAGAGTTTGTATCCTAAATCCTGTCAGCCATGCTGATGGGTTATGGCTGTTGTGGATCCTGGGACAAATCCTGCCTGATTTACTCATTCGTGTAGTCCAATTGATTTAAGTGGGACTGTTTGTATACAAAAGGCAAGCGGGATTTGGCTCCCTATTAGTTTTAGATTACTTAGGGTCTGATTCAAAGTCTGTTGAAGTCAATGGAAGTCATTTAATTGACTACAGTGGGCTTTGAATCAGGCCCATAAAGTTTGGTTGGATTTGGAGAAAAATGTTATCTGGCTGTTCCACTATATATTGCTGTAATGCATGTGGTATCAATCAGTTTTGGGAGATTACCTAGACAGGGTTCATTGTATGTACAGGGCCTGATTCTGATCACACGTACACTGGTTTTACTCAGGGTAAATCCACTGATTTGATTTGATTTACTTCTGATTTACATTGGTGTTAGTGAGGTCTGAATCAGTCTGTATATGCATCAGCATACATCATTCACAGTTCTCAGTATTTGCTGATGTTGTAGTAGCTTAGGGTGTGCATTATTTTCTCAACCAAGATTTTTTATTTTTCAAAACTTTCTTGTCTGAAAGTGTTACAATGTGCTTAATCTAAGTTGTCACATACAGGTGACAAGTAATGCAGGTCCAGCCCCAAGTCTGATCTGTTTCATGTGTTCTTACTCTCCTTTTTTGCCAGAGGAAATTCCATCTCTTGCCTGCCTTCATGTGGTGCTGATAAAGCTCTTCCTGTACAGTAGAATTCCTGTTTTCCTTTAAGCAACAGCAGGGTATTGGGAATGATCAGGAAAGGGGAGGAGGACCAGGAGGAGACTACACTCAACAAAGTAGCACTGAACTGTGACTTTCAGTTTTCCTCACTTATCCTTTTAAATAGGAGTTCTTTACTCCAGGAAAACCAATACTCAATAAATTAAAAGCTATCATGAGTTATGTGACTGAAGTACAGTAGTAGAAGTCTTACTTGGCCAAGTATTGTCAAATTTCATATGTCTGTCTTTTACATTCTTTTTTATTGTATTTTATGTGTATTAATGTAGAAAGAATTACATAAAAATCACCATATATATTATTTTATATAATCACCTGGTGATTATGCTTGACAGTTCTTGTAAGTGAACTGTTAAAGAGCGATACATCTAGAAAGTCTTTAAAAATGTGTCATATTGAAGAAAAAAATTCTTTACTAGTATATAATGTATTTCAGAGGGAGCTTATTTTTCCCATAGCTCTGAGTTTGCTTGAAGTATTTCCAACTTTCAAACTGGTGGAGGAGAGAGGGGTGTGACGGTATGCTCCCCTCCCATCCACTTTTTCTTTTACTTTTTAAAATATTTTAAAAAAAATCCCCCTCACCTAACCAGATGTGGCAAAAATGGGAGAAAATGTGGCACTACACCCACTCCAGTTTGAGCTTCAAGTATTAGAGAAAAAACCATGTTAACTTATCTGCAAATAGTTCATCAGGAAATACTAAAACTTTTGGCAGAAGTGTTTTACTGCTCTACTATTAAAACAATTAACCCCAGATAGCTGTTGGAAGAGTAAAAATCGGTCCTTTATTTTACCAAATAAATCTTTGTATGTCCTCCACTTCTAACTGCTGAAGACATATTACATTGTACAAACAGTATCAGTATTTGGCACGTTTCACAAATGCTAATGTGTATACTTTCCCTCCCTCCCCCTCTGTTTTCTTTCTGTTCCTCATTTGCTATTGGAATGGGAACTGTGGAAAAAATTCCTTGGCATTCTGACACCAGAACCCTTCATCTTGGAGAGACCACGATGATGCAACCTCAACGCATTCAGCAGGCACACCGGGGCCCTCCAGTGGGGGCCATGCTTCCCAGAGTGGAGACAACAGCAGTGAGCAAGGTAAAAGGTCAAACTTTTTCCCTGTGCAAAGTAGGCATGACTAAAATAACTTTGGCTTTTTTATGATATCAGTACATCTGCCTTAGTGTAAACATAGAGTGGCAGGCTTGCAATGTAATCAGCTGTAACTTAGGGAGACACTATTTCCTTTTCTTAACCTACTTAGCAGCATTTTATTATTATTTCAAAGTGAAATATCTAATCTTCAAACAAGCTTTGTAATAACAATTGATTAGTTCTGCCAATTCCTTTACAAATTTGGTTATCTGCAGTTTATTTTTGAGTGGTGTAAGTAAATAAAATGACAGGCATACTCTCCAGCTGTGATGCAGTAGTTTGTACTGGACTGTAAACAGAGAATTTAACTTGTAATATTAGCTATAAAAGGACTCCTATAGCAAGCCATAAATCTGTTATATCATATAAGAAAGATGCAGAAGTCAACTCTGAATGACTGAAAAAAATCTTGTGCAGTGTTTGCCTGTATAATATTTTTTCTGAAAACATGAATTTTGAATACTTGATAGAGACAGACTCAGGCTGCAAAATTCAAGTCCAAATCTAGGCTTCGAAACCCCCCCAAGTGTCCAAAGTTCAGGAACGCCGATTCTCCACAGCTTTGCACCTTGTTCAGCCATTTCTGCCTGTGCCAAGTGGGTGTCAAACACTGCCATTCAGACTGGGGAACATGTTACACCTGCTTTGCACTCACTTGACCCGGGTATAAATGACTGTGCAAGGTGCAGGGCAGTGGAGAGTCAGGCCCCAGGTGTTCAGAAATTGAGTTTTGGTGGAATATTTTGCATAGGTGAGGCTCATTGTAATTTTTGGATTTTGATCTGGGTTCACATTTTAAACACTCCCTAGGTTCAGTGTGGTAGTAGCAAAAAGAAAAGGAGTACTTGTGGCACCTTAGAGACTAACAAATTTATTAGAGCATAAGCTTTCGTGAGCTACAGCTCACTTCATCGGATGCATTTGGTGGTAGTAGCAGTTTCTCTTTGGTATAGTGAACTGGGTCAATTGTTATAGATTATTTGTACAGGGTGCATTTGGATTATTGCTACTAGAAAGTGGAAGAGGGTATGATATAGGGTTTGATCTTACTCCCATTTGAGTTATTCAGAATCTTTTTATTAACTTCAATGGGAGTTGGATCAAGCCTTAAGTCAATTGGAGTCATTCCATTGACTTAAACTGGATTTGGACCAGGCCTGTAATGAACTATAACAGCCACAGCAACTAATGACAAGGAGAGCTTTAGTTATAAAGCAGCAGGTCAGTGAAAACTCTAGTAATTCACTATCAAACTTTATGGTTTATAGATATAATCAATATGGATTTCTTGTCACTAAAATGCTGATGATTTAGTGGAATATTTATATTTATTTATTTACTTTTAAAGCGCCCATCCCTGTGGCATTCGGGAGTATGACATAACTTAAATACATCAATGCATTAATCTAAACTGTCCATCCCAAGCAGGACACATAGGTCCCATACCTATGTGTTCATGCTCTACTCCCAACAACCATAAATAATTCAGTGATGGTCCATCATCAAACAATGTTTGACCACAAAGACATGTCTTGTACTGCAGCTTGAAGGATAGAAAATTTGAGCTCTGGTTGATAGCCAGCAGGAGTGAGTTCCATGGTCATGGGATGCTACACCTGAATACCCAACTTCTAATCTCCAAGCATGTAAATCTAGGGGCTATCAGCAAATACTCCTAGGCTGACCTCATTATTAGGTATGAAGCATAGGCAGAGGTCAACCTAAGGTAGCAAGATATAAGATCCATCATTCTAAGTTATGGTCTATGGTATTATACACTCACAAATATATTATACTTATTTAGGCATCCAGTAGGCTCCTGTGTAGGGAACCAATTTAATCACCTGAGTGTTGCCCGGTGTGCTAGGAAAAAAACATACCTAAAGTGCGTCCCCATCTACCTGCTATGTTTCCTTTTGAAGTGCCAATCTACAAATTGAATGTCAGGACTCCAATCAGCTGCTCGCACTTGAAAGATGCACACTCTTGTGATGTTTAGGTAAAACTCCCAATTGAAGACTACGGCTGAGATGCCTCCCCTCTCCCATTCTCCCAGGGAAATTACAAGAGGGTGCCTATTGGAAGAAAATTCTGCAAGAATCCCCTTGTTGAATTTTCCTTGGATTGTTCCATTGGAGGGGCAGGATTGGCCTCATAACTACTGAACAGGCAGTGGTTCTATCCCCAAGCACAGGGATCCCCAGAATCTGAAAGAGGCCACAGCCATCTGTGAGGAGAATCTGTGCCTCTCCTCCAGGTCTGGGACCCACTTGTCTGACCCTTGCTGCCTCTCTGATCATTTGGCTCCACTGAAACTGCATTGCCAAGGCTCTTCTTTGCTGCTGCCTCTGGGGCACCACTCCTCCAATGGGGTTTCTCTGGGATGGAAGAGTTCATGAAAGAGTTAATGCAGCCTCAGATTGCATTAATATCCCAATGGCTTTTCTGCCAGTGTCAGGTGGGGTGGCAGAGGTAAGTGATCCACATTGCTCCTTCTCAGTCCTGCCTCTTGACCTCCCGCTCTTTCCTGGCCCTCCTGGCCCTTCCTTTTCTGATCCTCCGACTCATTCCCCTGACCCACCCGTTCTCAGTTCCAGCTCTAACCCTTAAGGGAAGGTCAGTGGGATCTGGTGGTGGGTGGATGTTACCATCGATGTTGTTGACCCTCTGTGCAGGACAAGGTAGATCCACACAAAGGGCTCCTCCCATGATGTTGTGACTGGAAAGCATTAAGTCATATGGGAGTTTTGCCTGTTTAAGGTGTGCAGTATCTGACCCAGAATGCCACAGCAGAGTGGCTGCTCATTCAGCATCGAAAGGGTTAATGTAGGGGAAGATTGAAATTAGTTAAAATATTTTGGCACTGAAAGAGTTACAAAAAGGGCCTTCAGGCAGTGAATGATGAAATATTATCCTAATTTTATTAGTGGTAAGTGTCTGTGTTGTTTTTAGCATGTCACCTCATCTGTACAAGGGGAAACTACACTATGCGCAGTATCGATCATCTAACAAACATAACTACTAGTGACCTGTAATCTACCAAGCATTTATTGACTTTAGCCTGGTTCAGATTCACAGACCCAGGTCAATGTCACAAAATACTATTGTAGTGAATAGTAAATAATGTAGTAAATATAATCAGCTTTTTTTCCCCCAGTGAAAGGGAGAAAGGGTTAAATACATCTAATAATAAAAATAAAACATTCAAAACATTTTACAAAGGAAGGGGGGGAAAGGAGAAGCTGATTTAATGGTCTAATGAGGCCATCTTCCAGAGACTTGTTTTGTGTAAGGCTTGCTTTGACCTTTCGCTTTGCTCAGGAGCCCAACGCTTCATTTTTCACATTCTTGCAATTACGTTAACGCTTCAAGCATTTCTGACTCTAAGTCAGCTAGCAACACCAGGCATAACTCAACACTGTGAGTTTTTCTCCTCTCTGTAGATTCATTAACAGGTCACTGGGGTCCCAACTGAAATTTAAAACTGACTGGTTCTGTTGGGTTAGTTGAGTTATGGCAAGGGAGATAGCAGGAAAGGGGCTGAGAGAAGGGGAGGAGAGATAGAAGACCCTAGGGTTTTTGGCAGGGAATATATGTGTAAAACCCTAAGAAGCACATTAAAAGGTGTGTGAGGCTTTAGCATGCAGCCATTTCGTTGGGGGGAAAAATCTAAGTCTTTTGGGGTGCTACATTTTCCTTATTCTTTGCAAAATAAAGTAAAATGTGCCTTTGCATATGTAATGTCCAAATTATTGCTTTAAAATGCTAGCAACTTCTAGAATTCTGTATTGGTTTATGCCATGGTGAAGGATATGTCACCCACAGACTTTAATTCTTATTTATTTTCTTTATGGGATATTTCAAATAATGAATATGGCAGATTATGCATGAAAAACAGGAAATCAGTCTTTTTTAAGGTTTAAAAACATGTGGTCTACAGGAAATCACTGGAGAATAGTTTTAGTTTCATATTTTATACCTATTTTATATCCTGTATAATACAGGATTGTATACCTAGTTTGCAATATTTTTAGTTTTTTAGGTCAAAGGGCCCGATCCTTAGAGGTGCTAAGCACCCACAAGCAGGTCTGTTGAGAGAAATTTGGGCCAGAGTCTCATGTTCTCTGGGTTCCCCAACTCCTCCCATTTCACTTTATTTATGCAGACATTACAGACATATATGGACATATTTATACAGATGTTCAGCACCTCTCAATATCAGACCCACAGAGGTAAACTTGTGCATAAGTTACAAGCCAAAGGCAGGAAGCTCGTCTGCAGTGTATAGCAACAAACTTAACAAGATGGGATCAAATCCTGCTTGCCTTACTCATGTGAGTAGTTCCACTGTTATCAATGGATCTACGTGTGTGACTAAGGTGAGCAGGCTTTGGCCAACTGTAGAGAGGATCTGAGCACCATTTGTTCAGAAAATATCTTAAATAGTCTTTAAATATTTTTCTGTGGTAGTTTGATGTTTTGTCCCACTGATTTGTCCACACTAGCTTTCTGCGGGAAAGATTAATTATCTGCTTCAGGGCAAAGTCAACAGAGATATTGACTGAAATCACACATGCTTATCCTAGGTTACATCTTTGTGTTGATGCATATTGGAAAAGTTACTCTGGGTGAGTTTCTTGTTCATTGTATATAATACATTATGATATATGAATTTGGAAACACCATGAGTTGGTAAGTCAGAAAAGGCCTTTCTTGATATTGAAATTATACTAACACAGTAGACATATGTAAAATGAGTCTGCTTTGAAACCAAACCATAATAGATACAGAAAGGAGGAGTTGTATTAAATAATGCAATGTGTTCATACACAGTATGCAATTGAATTTTCATACCCAAACTTTGCTATTACAAAAAATGCATTTATGATTCTCCCATTATGCTTTTAAATATCGTGTGTAGATATGCATGCATTGGATTGTATACATATCTTCTTATATCTTCAGAACTTCTCAGCTTAAACCTTATACAGTGGAGATACAGTTTTATTGGTGAAAAACTATCATTTTGTTGCTAGAAAGTAAACCCCAGGTTCTGTTGTGAAAAAGCAAACTTCCTCATAAAGAAAGCTTTACTGGAGATGTATCATTTCTAAAGGCACTATTTTCCTAAAGGTAAACTATGTGCACTGTGAACAATTCTTAAAGAACAATTTTTTTTTCAATTGAGGAAGATACAGGAAGAAGGTAGCTCTTATTAATTCATCTTTTCCTTTCAAATTTTTGGGGCCTGTCCTTGTGTTGATGGGTATGAGTAATTCCCATTAATGGTGATGGGAGTTACGCATGTGCATTGACAGGAGAATAGACCCCTCAGTGTTTAGAACACATGAAATTTACATTTTTTTCCCATCGCTGTAATTGAGATGTTGACAAATTGGAGAATATTGATGAGACTTTGTTTTAAGTATTTCTTGCCAAGTTTGTTTTATTTTTCATGGCTTGAACAATAGTGTGGGTTCAGCAGCAATGAATAATAAGGGTAGAGTAAAGATAACATTGTATTTCAATATTTTGATGTGCCAATATGAAATAAATTATCTTAGGCAAATGGAATATGCTGTTTTAATCATTAGCTATGCATGAGAGAAAAATTGATGTTGACATCTTTGCTGTAAAATCGTTGTAATGGGGCCTTCCTTACAATTCATTTTTGTAAAATTCATTTTGTACATTTTGCAGCAATTGAACAATCCCTGCACTGTGAATAGGCAGAATTCCCAGAAATACTGAGACAGTTGGCCCAGTAACTGCTGAGCTCACACTGCACACCACACGCACATTAACCATAGTGCTGCCAGAAACAGTTTAGCTAAATATATTAACATATTAGTAGCCACCCATCTTTCTTTTCTTTTATTCGATTGTGTGAACAAGTACATTTTGTGGTTTTTTTTTTTTTACCATTTATGTCCCCTACCTTTCAACCAGTTAATGGGGCTAGAATTTCATAGTAAATCTCTTTTATTTATTGTACAGTTTTCTAGTCATTATACTGATGAAAACTGCAGATCCCCACCTTTTATTGAATTTAAAGCTTAGAGGTGAGTGAGCTCTTAAAATATTATAATACATTTTAAGACTTACATCTTACTCTCTTAGTTTCAAACCCACATAGTTATATGCAAAAATGTTTTTTTTCCTACAAATATACAAGTTATTAGATAACATTTACTATGTGTTCTAACTGTGTTGTGCTGGGGTTTCAAATGCAGCTTAGGAAAACTCTGTCAATGGAATGTTGTCATAGTGGCAGGAATCTCTTTCAAATACCCCTAGATACAATATGACAGATGCCATCTGGAATAATCTTTTGCTAGTTGTTTTTAACTTTTATTTTTCCTACAGCTAAGTTCATCCCAAACTGGTCACTTACTGTTAATGGTAAACATAGTGAACTTCTTTTCTCCCTTCTCCACATGAAAGCTCAAAAGAAAATAACCAAATAATATTGCTGAAGAGATTGCTAATGGTGGGATATTTACTTTTGCCTTTATCGTTTTGTTTTTGCTTTGCTTTTTTCAAATGCAGAGGGCAAGATTTCCCTTAAGGTCTTTCCCACTCCCACACCCTCTGCCAGATCTAACCTAGCCCCCCTCAAAATGTTAGCTATTATTTTATTTGCCAAATTGTAAAAGTATCTGTCTGTTACAATATTAATGTTTTTCATAATTCAACACACTCAAACATGCAGTAGTAAGTGCAAATGTTTAAATGCCTTCCTGGGTTGTTACAGTCTGACTAATTTCTTCCTATATATATTAACTTATTTGAAAGATCTAGTGTTGGAATCTCTGGATTTTTTTTTTAACTTAAGTCGTGTAAAGGGATGTCTCATGATGCCTGTTAGAGTTTAATTTAGAGTAGTAATTAAACTTGAATACTGCCTCATAAACAAAAGATAAACAATAAACCAGCCACATTCCCTGCTGTTTCATAGCTTTCTTTCCCAGATGTTTTAGCCTGATAATTTTTACACAGTGAACTACCTAGCATGGCGTGCTGTGGACAGAGGTCAAAGACTAGTTCTATGTAATAGATTTTTTTAAACTTTTTTTTTTTTAACAAAATGCTGGAGGATTTTTCTTCATCTAGCTGATTAAATTCTGAGATACTGAAGGACACTTATAATTGATTTTGTAATTTCCCTTCCCCTTCACTTGTTTAACAAGGCCATGCTGATTTAAAAATCCTAATTTTATCATCAATGACATAGTGAGCTTTAAAAATTATTATTAAGGTATTTTGACAATTAAACAAAAGGAGAGAGCAAGAGGGAAAGAGCCAGAAGATATTCCTTTAAATGCTGTGTTGATCCTAAGCAACTAAAGAAATGTTGACAATAGAACATTTTTTTCCCCCCAAACCAACCCTCAGGCTACTGGAGCTTGTGTGTCCATTTCTGGACCATTCCACTGTCAGCCATGATCTTTCTAATTGTCAGGTACTAGTAGGCCATTCAAATGCAGAAGCCATGTTATTTTCACTGGGTGGGGTAATTACTGAAAGCTGAGAATAGCTGCACTAAAGACAGAGGGATACTTTCATGATCCCATTAGCATAAGAGTGGGTAAATTATTCATGCCAAGTGAGGATTCTATGGGGAAAAGTATAGTTAATGCACATAGTTTTTAAATGTATCCCTTTCTGCTCTGAGACTAAATTCTTGTTGGATTCAGTTCTCAGACATTTACAGGAAAGCTCTAGTGGCATGTTAGACGCAGTTCATCTCTCTCTGTTTGCAGCGCTCTCAATAGAGACCATCTGGCAAAGATCCAAAAGGTGATTAAACAAAATGATCAGCTCTTGTTGCTGTGTTACATGTCCAATACTCTGGATTAAAAAACATGACCCACGACAGTCAGCTAAAGTCATTCTTTTTTTTCTTTTCCCTATAAGAATTCAGATAGTCCACAAATGTCTATGCCATCTTTGTATCCTTATGGCCCATAATCATGAACAGGTTGTGCAAATGGCTCTTTCTGTAGCACGGTCTGTTCCAGCAGCATAGAAAAATTTCCTATTAATTGGGTCAGTCTAATGTTCATAATGACATGGGGAAAAATTACTAAAATGTATTCTTTAGTAGACAAAAAATGTGTGCTTTCTGCCATGAGAGAGTTGAAATCTGACAACAGGTTCATGTGATTGATTAATTTTCTTGTGACTGAAGAAATTCAAAGCATGACATTGTCATCTGCTGAAAATAGTATACAGCTCCTTATAACCAAACAAAAAGGGGAAAAACATGAGCTGTGGTTTAACACCACAATCAGGGATGAATTTACAGTGCCATTCAGAAGAGTACTCCCTTATCATAAACAAGCTGATAATCACACTGAATCTAACTCCCAATTAGCTCTTCCTTCCCTCACAGAGATCAGCGTACATGTCCTCCTTAAGCCGTGATATGTTGCTATTGAGTCAGACAGAACATTTGAATACCTTATGTCATATTCAAAATTTAAGGATTAACACTATATAACCAGGAAACCCAGCTAATCAGCAAGGTAATTTTCAAACCAGTCACTTAGATGACTGAGTTAAGGTAAAAATGCCAAGACTGTGAATAGGGGACATATGTATCTTATCTTTTGGGGGTTGCACCAAATGCCAAGTAGTAGTGTAAATTCAACAGAAAGCAGGCATTGTTGGAAAGTAATTAAAGAAATATTGAAATGAAATCTTACCATATGAGTGAAATATTTGTAGAACTACTTTGTTGTTTCATACATAACAATTTGCATGGACCTGAACAGTGATTTTTTTAAAAACTGCTTGGACGGGGGAGAGGGGGAGGATGTTGAAGTTCAAGTTGGAATACACAGGATATAGGACCTACTGCTGAAATATTTAATCATATAATTAGATGTAGCCTGTCTCTTAGAACCAAGAATATTTATAGTCTGAAATCATTTGGCTGATTAAAGAAGGGGGCCCTTCAAGAAAAGAAGAAAGATCTAAACTAAATCAAATTCTGCTTTTAAAAGCTAAGAAGATCCAGCAAGGCTGTCAACTCCCCTTACTATGTAAGGTGAAAGCAATAGGTAAAAGATACAGACGTTTCTAGAGTGCTCAGGGAGGGGAAGTGAGGCTCCCCTAGAGTCAGTGCAATGTGGCAGATGAAAGGGACCCATATAGCCTTGGGGTCTTAAGGCTATTACAGGGCAACTCATGCTCTGTTATCATGCTGATTTTCAATTGATTTTTGGCTGTACAGTACTTGTTGAAGGCCCTCTAGAGCATCAAACACTGCATTATGGCGATACACATTGTAATACATGTGCTTTTTGTCTTATTGTCTTTACTTTGCCTGGTAAGAGTGGCTGACAACGATTCTGTGATTTCTCCAGCTTCTGGGGACATTTTAGGTTTGGGAGTGGGTGGAAGGAGTTTGACAGCCATCTTTACTGGTTTCTTAATGCAGATTGACATATCTGTTTACAGTTGCATTTTCCAACCAATTGAATCTTAAATGGTTGTAAACCATTTAATATATACATTGGTTTAATTTGCATTCAGACTTACCTCTGTATCTGATCAGAAGATATGTCACTCACTTTGGGGACCTTCACAAAACTATAATGTTATTACTTCTTACTGTAGGTAGTTGATATCAGAGATGCTTAATCCTGAGGCTGAGGTTCCAGAAATTTTCTATATGCTAGAGAAATCAATTTTGCATATTTTCAAGCTTCCACCTCTGCTTTTATGTAGTTGTGTCCCTCATGTTGGTCCACTCTCACATGCTGTGAAAATAAGAGTCACACAGCTGAGTCTTAGCTGACAGAGACGTTTTTACTTTTTAAGAAGGTTCATTATTTTAATCATATTATTGGCTAAATATTTGCTGCAAAATTCTCAAAAGCAGCATCTATACTTGTGCCTGCAATTTTGCTCCCACAAGTTTTGGAGCATACATTTATTCAAACATGCAAACAGCCTTATGCAAATGAAAATCAGAAGTTTTACACGCATAAAAATGTAATGTGAAAAAACATGCATGTGGAAACCCTGTGGGTGCAACTTCTCATGTCAGGGTAAGGCACAGTTGAAAATTTAACCTCTGGTATTTGAGAACTTTATAGGAAGGCAGTGTGGTGTACAGGTTAAAGCACAGTACTAGGAGACAGGGGTTCTAATCAAAGCTCTGGCACTGACTCAGAGCACGATCCAAGGCCCTTTGAAGTCAATGGAAAGACTTCCCTTGACTTTAGTGGACTTTAGATCAGGCTCTAATGCCTCAGTTCTGCAATTTGTTGCACACAGATGACAGCTGCTTCAGTGGCCCTTTGTATGGACGTGACTGTCTGCCCATGTGCAACAAATTGCAGGATTCTGAAGCCTTTTTGTGTGCAAGTTATGTTACCCCTTTGTGATCCACTTTCCCCATCAGTAAAATGGGGGCAATAGTATTTAGCTATTGCGCAAGGGTGTTGTGAGGCTCAGTCAATTAATATTAGTGAAGTGCTTTGATATACTTAGATGGATGGTTATACAGAAGTGCTGAGTATTATTATGTCATTAGTAACTGTGAAATCAAAGCAAGAGCAGCATTGGCAATACATCTAGGTATTTTATTGCTTGTTTAGACACTCTCTCCTCTTTCAATACAGAGAAATTGGTAAGAGAAATAGCCTTAACATTGCAGTCTGATTTTTAAATAGTGAGAAGGTCTAAATTTTCAACATTTAGGAAGTCAATCACCAGAAAGGGCATAGACCTGGGTACCATTACTAGGCAATCTGTACATGAAGGTGAAATGTTTGGAATAATGTCTTCAATGTATTAGACTTTGATTTGTCATTATGTAAGCATGTCTTCCCATTACACATTTTTTCTTGAACAAACATATTTAATTTGAACAACTCAGGGAAACTCTGTGTTTGTGTTTGCACTCCCTTTTATCTACAAGAGTACCCAAGGGCAGTTATGTATTGCAGGATTTGTGCCAAACCAATGTTTTGCTTTGATTTTGTGTGTGTATGTGTGTGTGTTTCTGAAGGATTTCCTTTAATACTCTAGAGCTATACAGCGGGTTGTAGTGTTTAGTGTTCTCGTGCACCAGCAATTCTGTCTTTTAGACATTGATATTGTTTTTCCTCATATTGGCATGGGAAGATCGAGTATACTCCTTGCTCCATTGCCTAAAAGTCTGCAGTGTGCACACAGACAGTGGTGGCCAAGAAAGCAGGTTTAGGGCATCAAAACTGGCAGCACTAGTATGAATAGCCTGCTTGATATTTTAGAGTTTCTTTTTGTCAAATATCACATTCAATGCATCCGTTTTGCTCTGAGGGAAATTATAAAGAAAAAATTTACACACAATATATTTTATCATTACAGTTCCTTTTCATTTTGGTCCTTGTGAATATACCAGGTTAGCTTTAGTACCATGGTTTTCCACAGAAGTTACTTATAATAACATTGTTAAATGCACCAAATACAAGACACATTCCATAGTTGCACTATTCATAAAAGCTCTCTTTTGATTTTGGGCCAGTGGCAGACTCTCCACTGGGCATTCAAGGAGACATTTTCCAAGAAAGGGGGCTGGAGTCAGCTGGAAGAAAGGTCTTCCCTGTTCAAAGGAGTGTTCAAAGGAGTGGAAATGTTTTGAATGTAGGGGGAGATTATCTATATAAGGTCCTGATCCTGCTTCCACTGATGTCAATAGCAACTGTTTTCAGAGTAGCAGCCGTGTTAGTCTGTATTCGCAAAAAAGAAAAGGAGTACTTGTGGTACCTTAGAGACTAACACATTTATTTGAGCATAAGCTTTCGTGAGCTACAGCTCACTTCATCGGATGCATTTGGTGGAAAATACAATGGGGAGATTTATATATACACACAGAGAACATGAAACAATGGGTTTTATCATACACACTGTAAGGAGAGTGATCACTTAAGATGAGCTATTACCAGCAGGAAGGAGGGTGGGGGGGAAAAGCAACTGTATGACTTGAACAGGAGCAGGATCTGGTCCCAAATCCATATCTGTTTCACGGAGTCTGGACCAACTGGGGTTGCACACCTATGCAATTGAGACCAGAATATGGCCCCTTATTAATACAATTTACACTGCTGTTAATTTCATAGGAGAAATTCGTATAGAAACTGCAACTGAGCTCTTGATACACATACCGTATCTCCAAGAACAAAAACAAGAGCTCGTCTTAAAACTATAAGTAAATGTTAATAATATTTTAATATTAAATTCTAAAGAAATTAATCTTTTAAAGGGAGCGTCATCATATTTTAAGGGACAAATGGAAATAACTCTTGCCAGGGCCATTTCTACATAGCTTTGGAAAAGTACAGAAACTATCCTCTTTTTTATTCCTAGATTCCTTTTAAAATCAATGCACTTAATTCTGTTATAATTCTACCAATATTTATTTCAGATATTCTGGGGAGGTCGGGGTAGTGAATTGATGCCAGTGGCTGATGTAGTATATGTAATCTTATGTTCTAGCAGTTTCACAGATGCTATAGGAGTGTACTCCAATACAATAGCTGGTCCCTGCCCAGGTGTGCAAGGGGTTAAAGACACACGGATCCCTCCCCATTGTGCTTTCACAGGAGACACCTACAGCTGCAGTTCTTGCACTCGCCTGAGCACAAAGACCTCATAGGATCCATTGCAGAGAATGTGCTCTACAAACCCTTACAGGCCTGGGTAATCTTGTGACACAATGCCTCTCAAAGCTCCTATTGGGTGATATGGTGCCACATGATTTTCATTGTGGGGTTGGGCCTATAAGGCACCAATGAGCCCACAATGTGCCAGCCATGAACAAGAGAGGAATGGTCACAGGAGCTGTGGAAAAAGGGAAGAGAGAAAAGCATGAGACAGCCAAGAATTATGTCCAAGGAAGCAGGAAGAGGAGAGGACAGCGCATCCAGAGGGGCTGGGACATAAGTGGCAGTGCGGCATGTGCAGGGGAAAAGGAGAGTCAGGCAACAGGGAAGCTTGTGCAGGAGAAAGGAGGAGAATGGGACTGAGTGGCAGGAACACATATGCAGGAGAGCAAGGGGAGAGGGAAGAAGAGAGATGGAGGGAGAGATGAAATGAAGAGAAGTAGACAGCATGTTTGCCTTAAAAAAAATTGTATTGCATTAAAGACAGCTAGTAACACATAAATACTTTGGCTCAGGTGTTTGACTATGCTGGGTCACTTTGTAGAGCCAGCTTTAGGTGATATCCCCAACATAAGGGGATCCTCTGGTGGCATATAGCACTGATGCCACTACTCCCTCCCTCCCAAGCATACGTGCTGGAACGAAGGGTGCTGGGGGTGCTGCTGCACCCTCTGGCTTGAAGTAGTAATAACAACCTAAATACATGGTTTCCGCCTTCAGCACCCCCACTGCAAAAATTGTTTCAGCACCACTGGCAGCAAGCATAGAGGGCCTGGCTTGGGGGAAGGGATGTGTTTTCCCTGTGCCCTGCTGATTCCCAGATCCCAGAAGGGCCTTTCCAGCCATTTGACAATGAACAAAAGTTTAAGCGTTCTTCTGGCTGCTCTAACTTACACCTGGGGACCAGCCCAGCATGCAGCCCATCCAGGGTTGGGGAAGCTCAAGAGTGGTTTATGGCTGGCTATCTTTGCATCCCTCCAATTTGCACTGTGCATTCCTCAGCCACAGCCAGGGATTGGCATTTTATATTTCTCCATGTAAGCAAAGCCATTGCTGTAGCTGCAACCATGATGTGATGCAGTTGTAAATGGGAGCAAAAGATGATCTGCAAGTTCTCCAAGGTGTGATTCATGCTATGAAAATGTTTGACAACCCTTGATTTAATCCTTAACTATGGAAAGAGCTCTTTTTCCTCTCATAACCTGGTGTTAATGCTTTCAGGCTTATGGGCTGCCCATGTTTAAGCAACTACATTCATCTACACCTTCCTTTCCTTGTATCTGTCCAGAGATGCAAATTGGTCATATTAAAAACAGAACACAGCTCCTCTTATATGTCAAAAGTTCACCGGAAAGGAATCTGACACATACATATATGGATTTTTATTGCAGGGCTGAGCCCAAAGCTTTGAAATTATTTATGAGCATAAAATTCAGAAACTTGCATGAACTCCCTGACCAAATTTATAGTTCTGGATGAAGAGTATGAAACATCAATTAAATACTGGAAATCAGAATCATTCAGCTCACGCTTCCCTTTTACTTCCTCTGACCTCAAACTCATCACTTAATGGCTGTGCTCTTGTCAGTGAAGGAGTCTTCACTCTATGCATCTGCTAGACAGGACTGTTCGAGAGGAGCATAAACTTCTACAAGTCCAACAGGAGCTGAGTGTGCTCCTAGTTTCCCTTGCCCCGGGGAACGGGTATAGGACTGAACTGAAATCCTCTGACAGAGCCAAATTCTTTTCTTATTGTGGGCCTAATACAAAGCCTGCTAAGTCAACAGAAAGTGTTCCATTGACTTGAATGAGCTTTGGATCAGGCCCTTATGCTTGTATAAATCCAGAGTAACTCCACTGAAGTAAATGGAATTACTCTGCAATTGCACCAGTGTAAATGAAGGCATAGTTTGGCTCAATGGTAATGCATTATTAGTCTGTGTTTTGTGGGACTGGGCAGCCATCCAGTTAGATATAAAGAGTCCAAGATTATGCAAGTGTTGTGGCATTCTGCATTCACTAACACACTATGCCAGCCTTTTAAATGTTTTAAATAAAACAATTTCCCACTAAAAGTGTAAAAGGAAGCTAACATTCATTTTCTAGATGAGCACATAATGAAAACTCTTGCTTTTCATATTTCTGTGCTACCAAACTGTAAAGCCTGTTTTGCATAAAAAAGTACTTAGTTCACAAATCATGTAAAATTTAATGAGTGTAACTTTTATTGTGTCAGTTCACAACCTTGAGAAAATTATTAAAACCCCATGTCTTCTTTACAATCAAAAGGCTACCACCTTTTTAGTATTTCTTTATTGCCACCTTTTATTTTTATTTCTCAGAATTAAACCAAAATCTGAGCTATGATTTGCCACTAGTTAAAGATTTTAATGTAATAATTTGCATTTTGGATATGTCAAATATTTTTCTTCAAGAAACAGCTTGGGATATGAAGCTAGTTATGAAGTGGGATGGAGTGAAAATCGTTCTTGTGCATCAGCATATACCTTCCATCTTCTGATGTACCTGTGATAGCCAAAGTGGGGCCCCAATCCTGTAAAGATTTACACACATGCTTAACTTTATGAGCTATTGAAGTCAATGGAACTTCTCCCATGAATTAACATTGAGCATTAGAGTAAGTCTCTGCAGGATTGGGGCCTAATTGATGAATGACCACTTAGGGTCTAAACCTCTTCCTGATGAAGTCAGTTGCAAAGCATCCTTTAATCTTCAAGGTGCAGGATTAGGCCCTTAATTATTGGCTCTTCTACAACCATGTTAGTATTGTAAATACAGTAGTACAAGTATTCTGCTACCTGGTTTCTTAATTTTTACCATGGAAGAACTGGTTGAAATTTTTCACACAAGATTTTTTCATCAGAAATGGCCTTTTCTCAAATACTAAGCTTTTTTTTTTAATTGTCAACATTATCAACATTTTCTGTTTTTCATTAATTTTTCCAAGATTTTTGACCAAACTTTTTATTGAAATATTTTCCAAATTAAAAAAATATATCAGAAAATGGGTCCATTTTGAATCCTGCAAAAATAAAATGACTTCTGAATTTTGAATTTTTGGGCGGGAATTGTTATTCTATTTTTCAACCATCTGTGTTTAACAATAGGCTATGTCTACACTATGAGCTAGAAGAAAATAATAGAACCGTCAGGAAGAGTATGCTTCCTGAACAAAGAAAAATCTTACTGTTTTGACAGTAACAAAAATAAACCAGAAGGTTTGTCAGTAGTGATTTTTTTTCTAAGTTTGATGCTCATTAGGAGCCTAATCTACAAACATTTAGTTGAGCAAATAGTCCTTACCCATGCAAGTAGTCCCATTTCAGAATCAGGCTCTTGAACTTCAGTTCTCATGTCTACTACCTGTTTGACACACTGGCAGAGATCATTTTCAAATATGGCTAAAGGAGAACTTGATTGGGATGCCATGTTTTTCATTTCGATCCTAAACTGCAAATGCTTTCTGTATGAAGAAAAGCTGTAGATTTTTTGTTTATTTCTTTGTTTTTATTTATTAGATCTTTACTTTGACTGATGGCCTTTCATGCTCTTGGAAGTCCAAACAATGTTAGTCTCACATTGTGTATTCAGAAATTATGAATTTCTTTTTGGTGAAACATCTGCTACCATGTTAGCAAAAAAGATGATTAGATTTGTCTTTCTGAAGCATAAAAAAAGTCCAGTATCTTCTGCCAGAAAAGAAGATTCCAACCACTAGACTTGACCAGTTTTTTTCAGTAGCTTTATTTTTCCTTAGTTCAATATTGCTTTAGCTTTTTCATGTAGAATACTAATGTCCATAAATTATATATTACAAATTTACCTTTGATTCTTACACTAGTTAAGTAGCTTTAATTCTTAAGACTATAGGTATCTTCCATCTGTTTGACTGTGACAGTAATATACTCATTTGCGGTAGTGTCTCAATGGATTTGCTATTATACTTATCCATTTTCAGAAAATTTCAAAACAACAGAAACATTGTAGATATCTTCACCGATGGAGGATATGCTTTGTTTTACTGTAAATTCATTATCCTGATAATTTCCTTGTGCTGGATTTTATTAGCAGTTCACATTCCCAACTTTGAGAATACTATGGTATAAAATCCTGTCTGTGGGCAAGATTTTATGAAGAAGATCTTTCTTAACTTCTTAGATTTTTCATTCTTTCTATTAATCTGCAATTTAGCCTTAATTGTTTTGTCTTCTGAATCTGTAAATTTGGACAAATCATATAGACAGGACTTTCTAATCTAGTAATTCATCAATTAGGTTTGGTTTCAGGCCCTTCTTTCCTTCTTGTAAACTAATCCCACAGTCCTGGGACCCACCAAAGAGAATGTCAAGTCAGCAAGAAGTCCACACTAGTAGAATTCAGGTGTACTGTATGATGAATAACCCTCCTTTAAACTTTCAAATGGCTATCAATTATTTTTGTTGTTTAATAGATATAAATTGTCCTTTCTTTTAGATCTGCTGAAGAATTTTAAATCTTTGTACAGTAATTTTCTGCATTCTTAATTTTACAAATGTAAATATAAAGTACACAATAGATCCAAAGTTGCCTTCATTGTGTGTCAATGGGAGTTGAGTGTGCATACCTGAAGGCAGAATTTGGCTCAAAATATCTGTATGTGTGTATATGTGGGTGTGTGTGTGTGGTAATATTTGGTATGCGGGGAGGGAAATTATATAGAGATATAGTCAGAGGCTACAATCTTGATTGTGATTTTCTTCAGTTATCATTTTTTCCAAAATATCTTATATAAGCTCAAAGCAACTTCTTCTGTTTGTACTTGGGATGTGAATATACTTTTCCCCTTCTTTATTCACAAGTAATCATTTTACCTGCTTCTTTAGAGTATTTCCTTGTAAGGTTCAGCTGCTCTTAAGGTACTGAAAAGTTGCCTGGTATATAATTTGTAATCTAGGAGCAAGCCTAGCACAACTCCTTGGGGTATGATTCCCTTTTTGGTTACCTTGGTAGAGTTCTTGGCTTTGATCAGAAGGGTATAGGTTGAGTGGTAATGTGCAAGACAGGCACACATGCACAGTTCAATGGGAACTCCCATTAATTGATTATTTCTGTTCTACTGTCTGGCAACCATTTGCCAGACATAAAACAATTCATTTGCTCCTCAGTTTGTTTAGGAATGATATGTTTCTCCTGGATGAAAAATTTTGTAGGGTAGGAGGAGAAAACAAACTCCAACTGCATGTCATTTTATTAAATGTCCCTTGAATCTTCTTTTATAGCCTACACTTGCAGGAGGAGGATGTCTTATTTAAACTAATAGCTCTTTTCCATCTGTAACAGTTGCCTTATTCTAGACAAACTTTGATTCTTTGCTGCCTCTGTATAAGAATAATCCTTCCAAACCAATTGTTGAAAGGTCCTGTGTTCTGATACTTCTCTTTAGGTTTTTTGGCATCGCTCAAAAATCAATGTCCTAACTTTGCAACAGTCATTCATCAATCAAAATGTAAATGTCATTCACAAGTTTTAAAAATATGATTTTAAATAAATAATTTAAATTTTAAATCCTTTAGTATGTATCAGAAACAACATGTTGTTGGTAATCTACAGTGTTTATGGAAGGAAATTGTCTTCCTTACATACATTACATTACTTTCAACTGCCATTTTCTTATTTCTTTTATTTGGCTTCACACTCATGTAAGCCTTTCTCTTTGCCATTTTCTTTTGCCTTTCAGAAGACTTTCCTAGAAGCAACTCTCCTTTGATTTAATTCCTAGCCCATTTTCTTTCTAGGTTTCTAACAACAGAAAAACTTTAAACTGTTCTTCTGTTCTCCATGCTACTTCTTTTACAGCTGGTGCCTCTCTGGGATCTTTCTGTTAGTTGCATTCGGTATCCATGAGGTTTGTAGGTTGCAGGACTGGGGGAGACTTAGCTGAGACTGATTTGCCTAAAAAGAAATTTGGGCTTAGTTAAGTTTAGGGCTTAGACAAAGATTTCAGTCTGTTCTTTGCTTGATTCAGTCAGCTCCACCCATCCCTATTAAAAGAAGTAGAAGAGACCCACAAAACACGTTAACATTTTGTAGTGTCCAGGGGAATCTACTGAAACTTGGCCTTCATTTAGGATTCCCTCCTGAGGAGCAAATTCCCATGGGTGCTTTTGAAGCTTTAAAAGCTTTGGTTTTGTTTTAAAAGGCCTCTGAGCATAGGCAATGTTTTCATAGGCATTTAAAAACAAAAACCCGTAGCTTTTAAACCTTCAAATGTTGCTATAGGGATTAGCTTCACTGCTCAACAGTCTAAGTCTGAGATAACACCTGCAAGAAGTGTGTGCATGTTTGGATTTTGTGAAAATTGTGATGCAAACTCTCGAATGACCCACAAATATGCTACACTTGTAAAGTGGTAGCTCTGTGTGTGTGTGTGTGTTTACATCTCTCTTACTGTTACATCTTGTCTGTTTCATTGTAAAGCATCTTTACAGGTAAACTATTCTTTTGCTTTGTTTGGAAAGACTGGTGTACATCAGCTCATATGATTTTTGAACATTCCTTCATTTGGTCTATGTATGTACCTCTGGGTGTAAATGCTGGAAAATGGTCTTCAATAGAACAGACTGACTAAAAGTCACCCATTATGTTTCATTATCTAAAGATCATTTTGCTTGAGCATTACTATTGCCTTCTACAGTTAGCATTACTTTCACAATAAAAGGTTTTTGAGCACCCCTTTGTATAATTGAATGATTCACATTTACTGTAGCTAAAGCCAGATGTAAGGCTCTTGAATTAGAAAACAGGGATGAACATATAACTATACAAGTTGCTGAAAAGGTCATAAACAGCAATGTCTATACACCATTTTCAGCTGTAGTGCTCTTAAGTTCATATAACATAGGTGCAAACCTCTTCTTACATTTTTTTAGATTTTTATATTTGAGGATAAAATTATTATGCAACACCACTATGTTTTCAATTCCCTCTGCCTCCCCCCAAAGCTAAGAAGGCATGTAAACATATATTCCAGGGTTGCAGATACTAAATTGGCAATCTTGGCACCAAATAACCTGTTGGAACTAAAATGTCAATTCAGAACATGTGCTTAATTTAACAGTCCATAACCCCGTTTTTAGAACATTGAAATACCTACCCTGAGGAAAGCTCATAAAACGTAGGTCTTTAAAGTTCATAGATTAGACCAATGAAACTGCAGCCGTTTTAAGAATGTGTATCTTCATTGGCTCCTATTAATCCAAGATGGCTAAGTGTATGAAATCCAAGACATGAAAGCATTGAAGATTTTCTAGAAAGTGTACCTTCGGTAGGTTCAGTGATTAAAAGAATAGAAAGAAAAAGAAGAGCCCTCAGAAAGAGAAATGTTTTGCATTTGGAAGGTCTGTGTATTGCAGATCTGAAAGACTCTTAGCTTGGTTTGTGAGTGTATTTAACTGAGCTTTTTACAGCATATAAGGCTTAATTCTTCTACAAATTCCCAGTGCCTTTAAGGTTCTATTGGTTAGGATTAGGTTGAATAATTTCAAATATTTCTTATCATGTTTCCCCCTGTGTAATATTTCACATCTGTCTTACTTTACTTTTAAATATATAATTTATAAATAGATAACAATACTGATACATGTGTCTGAATCCCTTCTAAAAAGAAATGACTTGTCTTGTATTGCATATGATTGCTTCAAGCTGCTTTAAAGTAACTGTCTTCAACAACGAAGAAATCTTTGTTATATTATTCATCTTGAGGCAGCAGAAAATTAAAAAGCTGAGCTACTGTAATAACTAGAATCTATTGTTTTAAAGTACAACTGAAAAATAAACTTTATGCACAAGACTAACCTGAATTTGTGGTAAGCAAGCATACATGTATAATTCTGCTTTTTTGCACCTGGTCACACAGTGTGCATAATGTTTAACTTTTAATGCGAAGGAATTGTAATTGGATATATTCAAAAATGCACAGGTAACTTTTTATGCTTTTTTTTTCTGCGTGTTGTAATTTTTCTGACAAATGGCTTGCATTTTTGCATGTTCACCAATTGTGTCCCTTTGCCACCAAATTAGATGCATTGCTGTTACATATTTTGGGATAAGGTGCTTTTATTCCCTTTTATATGAAATAAAACAGCAGCATCTCCTAGCACTGAATAAAATGGCGAAAAGAAAAGAAGAAAATGAAATATTTAAGTAGTTAATTTAGGGAGGTTTTTTTGATTGCTTACTCACAGAGTTTCATACATTGTTTTGATAACTGAATAAGACTGTGGAAAAAACAAGTTGTTTTTTAACAAGGAAATTATTTAGACGTGCAAAGCGTTTATGTATCTCAATGAGAACAGTGTATTGTTAACAGTGATTGCACACATCACATGGTGCAACCTTTTGACAAGTGAGTGTCTGCTGGAGACATCTGTGAAGGATGACCTTTTGACCTAAGAAAGAATGCTATGAAGGTGGGGGAATGCAACTATCAGAGTATCAATCCTGGCCTAACGTACTCTGAGAATTCTCACTGAGACCCCTATACTATCCTAGTTAAGTTTCAGTTTCAGCACAAAATTTAGCAGCTTCTCCTAAAACAACATTAAAGGCCTGATTCTGACTTCACACCAGTGTAAATCAGGAGTTTAAGTCAGTAGTGTCAAACTAGTATAAAATTGATGTCAAATCAGAATCAGGCCCTTAACCTTTATATATTCTCATGTGATTTGTAGCCTGAACAAGGATTACTAATATCATAAATGCCTATTATTCTGTCAGAGCCGATTTGTTTCTGCAGATCACTTGTTCTCCTGCAAGCAGCATATGGGCTACAGCACACAACTTGAATCTGTTTGCATGGAAGGTTATAAATTGCAGCATTCAGGCATAGTCAGTTGTGGTAGTTTTATTTTGTTTTGTTTTGTTTAGGACAATACACTACACTGCTCTAAAAGCCTTCCCAGTAGTCCTGATCTTCACAGAAAAGAAAATCCATTGTACAGGCTGTAATCTGAGAAACTTTCAGTTATCATGCTTGTTTTTATTCACAAGCATTGATCCTTCTGTGCATGTGACCCTCTGAAAAGCAGCAACATGTTGGTGATGCCTCTTCTTATAAATGTTGTTGAGTTTATACTGGTCATTCATATAGACAGTTCCTAACTGTCTGTTGTTCAACAGGCACCTCTAGCCTTCTGTTGTAGTAAATGATGTGGTTGTTCTAGGGCTGGTCTACACTGGCAATTTACAGAGCTGCAACTTTCTTGCTTAGGAGTGTGAAAAAACACCCCTCTGAGAGCAGCAAGTTTCAGCGCTGTAAAGCACCAGTGTAGACGGTGCACAAGCGCTGGGAGCCGCGCCCCTCGTGGAGGTGGGTTTTTTAGAACGCTGGGAGTTCTGCGACCACACAAGCCACATTAAACCGCTGCCACGGCAATGCTTTAACATTGCCAGTGAAGACTAGCCCTTAGTCTCAAGCACTCATGTCACTTTTTACTTAAATGATATTGTGGAAATCTGTAACTGCCAAAAACACAGTAGCAAATATTCTATCCCAAAAGTTGAAGTAGTCTTGAAGAAAACAGGTTACTTTTTTTTTCTTAGTCCCACAGTAGATCTGCATGCTTCAGCACTGATTTCGCAGCTAGTTGGGTCCCAGGAGGCCTTAGTGAGTGCTGCACTGCTCAGGGAGTTGCAGCTGTATAAAATGAAAAAAAAATTTAGTTTGTATGAATTGTTCTTTACCTCGGTTTGGGTTCAGAATGGCAGCTGCACTCCGACTTTGTGTGTGACAGCACAAAGGACAGCAAAAGTGAAAAGCAAGTCAGCAAGTAGAGAGACAAAAGCAACCATCAGCTAATACAGCTCCACATGGCCTGACTAATTTATGAGAAAAACCTGTTCTGTTCATTGGATCAGCACTCTGAGGAGGCAGGTGGAATTGTAGGAAGTTTTCATTGACTCTCTTGAGCAACTAAGGAAGCCACTAGAGATTCTTCTCAGTTTGAACTTTATCAGGGTCTACGCTTAATCAATATGGTATTGGAAAAAGAATTAATTACTAAAGCAGAATAAAACAGCTGCATTTTAAACTAAGGATCCATCAATTCAGTAATCTTCCAGTTACAGGCTAGGTGCCGTGAGGATCATTTTGACTTCATGTAATGAGGAACAGAGGGAGCTTCCTCATGAACGGGCTGGGAATTCACATTAGCCTATTTCAGCTATTTGTCATCAGTACAACTCATTTCTCCCCTTCTGAATTACAATTTGTATTTGATATACTGTCAAGCCCACAAAATTCCCATATTCATGGAACTGAAAGCATTAATGCAGAAATCATTGTCACCATGAGAAAAAGTCTTAACCTTCCTGAGCCTCTTTATTCTATAGGCTGCGGCCTGAGTGGTTTCATGCTGGACATACCTCTATTGTGTTCATTGTGAGGGTCAGAGACCTGCCTGTTGAAGAAGCAGTAATTTGAACACAGCCTGTAAATGTTTCATCTGTAATTTCCATAATGGTGAATTTCAAGGAGGGCTGAGAAGGGTTATGGGAGATGAATTAGGTTTTTAGTGAGCTCATTAGGAAGCCAAACAGAGTTTAGACAGCAAGGCGGTGAGTGTGGCTGTAATCAGTTCTGCTCGCTTTGTTCCCTGCCTTCGGGACATTTTTTCAAAAACTTCATGGCAGGGGCTGATGAGAATATACTGAGCAGAGGCTGCAATCTGATGGTTGACTTGTTGATTTGTAAACCTCTTAATTCATTTTTTGTTCAATTTAATCTTTTCTTTCTTAAGGAAAATTAGTTGAATGTTAGCCCTCTTTGCACTATTCACCTCTTAAATTATGCTCATTTTGAAGAGCTTGTTATGCCTGAATAAACATGAAATGACTTGGCATTTTCCCATAAGAGGCACACCCATTTTAACACCATGTATTTACCATTCCTGGAAATGTCTCATTAACTTCTGAAAATCTGTGAGCATGATATTTTTGGGCTACTGTAACATACCTCTTGGCAGTCACAGAAGGCAGTTTGGTTAATGCCTCATAATATCCATTTTTATTCTCAACATGAAGAAAGGCTCTCTATAGAAAATTGATGCAGTTTGCTCTGCTAATTTTCATGCTCATTCCAATTAATTTAACATGACCCAGATTTTCTTCCTCGGGCTCATCCTGACTAATTAGTAAGGCAACACCTAGAACAAGTTCTGTTTAATAACATTGAGGAACACTAGTTGTGAGTGATTTTGATGCTAATAAAGATATTCACTGATGGGACAGATATTTGATGTCAATTATGGTATGTAATTTAGAAGTCCCAATGTGCTGGATAGAGTATAGGAAGGCTAGCAAATCACTATGGGAGATCATGGTATTTTTAAGACTTCCACATCACCTAACTGTCCGCTGGGACCAATTAGTTTATTTATTTATTTATTTATTTATTTATTGAACAACTAGTAGGATTGTCAACTAATTCTACAGTAATGGATGGGGTGGTGCTGCTGGGGGAGTTACAATCTGTGAACCATTAAGGGTAGACGCAGGCCTTCATTATTTACTGAACCTTATCACATAAGAGAAAAGCAGCCATGGGTATCAGAAAGCAGCACTGGTAGAAGAGAAAGGGGTGGCTTCCCCACCTCCTTGATTTAGGTTCTTTATAATTTTTGTCATTCAGATGAATCAATTTCTGTGAGAAACTAAGTAAACAGGATTTAAAGAAAAACAGGTTTCTCACCTCTGAGACCTCATTAGAGCCGTATAGACCTATTATAAGAGCTGATGTTTCTCATGCCACAAAAATGGGCCAACAAACTTGCCTTTTGTGAGATGAATTCTTTCCCCAGTCACTCACAGGTATGGAGAAGTTATATGTCTAGCCACGCTATAATACAACACAGAGAGGGCTCATAGTCATATAAGTGGTTTTATCTTGCAGAATTGAAAAATGTTTATTGGTAAACTTTAAGGGCTTGCTCCGACTCCAAAAGAAGTGTATGGGCTTGATTCTGCACTGGCTTGCAACCTGTGTAAGGACTGACACCTCTACAAAATGGGGATAAAATGCTACCAATCTAAATTCTTCGGGAAGCATTTTATGTCCACTTTGCACAGGTGCAAATGACAACACAAGGTACATGGCAGTGGAGAATGATGTCCAAAGAAAGTTTTACCATTGATTTCAGTGGGAGCAGGAGCAGGTTTTTGTACAGTTTTTATGCAGTCTTTATTCAGGCCAAACTCCCATTTATGTCAATAGGATTTGAGCCTGAATAAAGGCTGAGTAAAAATGGTGTGAAGACTTTTTTCACCAATTTTTTCACCAATTTTTAGGACAAATCCTGATCTGATATTTGTATATAGAAGATGCTAATTTGCAGTTTTAGGGCATGTTCCTGATCTTATTCAAATGAATGGAAAGGTTACCATTTACTTGAGCAGGGGCAGGATTAGGTTTTCCTTGTGTGTACATGTTTCCATCACTAATGCTTATTTCCACTTTGTCTCTTTCTATTTTATCTCTTTATGCTTATCTAAGGGCAAAGAGAAAAGAAAATCACTCTAACTTTTCCTTAAATGTGCAATTTGAGACAAAACATTAGAAAATACACTTACAGTATACTCATTTGGCAAATATGGAATGATCAAAATGGCCCAAAGACAAGATGGATCAAATGCAAAAGATATGACATGAATGAATGGGCATGCCTGACATAATAAATAATAATAATAATTAATAATCAATACTAAGGGCTGCCACACAAGCCTCTCAACGCATTTTTCAGTAGAACTTGTGCTCCTAATTCACTTGGGCACTTTGGAAACCCCTCTACCTGTAGTCACTTAGTGAGTCAATGACAGAGAAGAAAATAGAATGCAGCTGTCTTGTACTAGATAATACTTCAACTGCACTGTGATTACTAAGTGCTGTATAAACCACACAAGTGTTTAAAAAGCTGAGAGAGTAAAATCAAGTAGAAATGTCTTAATATGAAATTGCAGTTTTCTCTTTAATGTCTCAGTGTGAAGTTCCTGTTGCCTCTATTGACTATCAGATCTTAATGTGAAATTATGACAATGAGAACTATGATGAGTTTTTTAAGGGGAACATGGGGGCTGTATAAAGTTGCTTGCAAATGCAGTACATAAATATATACTATGCATTGTCAAGCTGAAAATGGCACTGTTAACCAAATGATAAGCTGCTTTTATAAGTAGTCTTGCAATAAAGAAACGGACTTGACCACTTCTACAGTGATTCCTAGCTGGTGTCAGAACATGACAATTCTGTTGTACTGGGTCAGCAGTGAATACCTCACTCAAATGGTGCAAAGTCAGCTGGTACTTAATTTTTTATCTCCTCAAGAGTGCATTCACTGACTTTATCACTTAGAAGAATGACTCCCTTGCCTAGTGTGATCAAGATCTGCAAATTTGCTGCATCAGCCTATTTAGCCTAGACTGCTACTTGGTTGGTAGGGTTTAGATCTGCTCATATGGCATAGATGTCAGTTCTCTCATAGACTAGGTGAACCTAGGGAAATCCTGCCTTTGGGAGCAAACTCACTTTTAGCCCCTTGAAACTTAGGAAAGACAAATCTCTACAAGTCACCTAGTTTTGTCCACTTAAGGCCCCATTGTGTAACCAACATTGTCCTGTAGGAAGGTGACTAAAGCATAGGCTTCAAAAGAAATCCCACTAATCACATATAGCGGCCATATGTGACATAAGTCACTCCATTGTCCCAGGCACTGAATACCACCTCTGCTGTGACTCAAAATCACATCTTAGGTTCAGGGATGACACAGCAGAGCACCAAGTCCCGGAGTGGCTTTGTCATTCCTTGCTTTGAGCCATGAGTTTTTAAATAGACTTAAAATTAAAACAAACCTGTGTCCTCTCTTTCTCCCCTTCTTTTGCCCAGCCTTTCATTTTCCAACCCCAATTCCCTGAAGGATTTTGTCAAATATCCATGAATTCCTAGTGTTTCCACCAAGTCACGCATCATTCCTTTGTGCTGGTTTCAGCTGACTACTCAAAGGAGGTCCAGAGCTGAGTACTAGTGGAGGGGGTCAATGGTCTTTTCTCTCCCTCTTGCTTCTGCCACACCTGGCCCAAATAATCCAATACATTTACTGAGCAGCAGGAAGGTGACCTGGTTCTGAGTCTAACCAGCGAAGTGGTTATAAATGTGAGCCAACTGAACCTTGATGATCAGTGTTCCTGTGTCTGCCAACCTGCTTCTTTTAGCTTGATAGCTTATATGAATTAAAGAATTCTTAGCTGTATCTCCCCTCACGTCTGAGGCTAGTTCCAAAGTAGTTAATAATGAACAGACACTACATGCTCCCATTTTTCAATGTTTGTTCTTAAAAGTCTTTAGTTTATTTAACTCATATTTTAGCCTACTCTGGTAACCATTTTTAAAATATCTGATATATGTATGCGGTTGAGATATGTATTTCATACTTTATCAATCAGTCTTTTGGAAACATTTTGGGCCTCCTAACCCAGAGTAATTGTGGGCCTGATCCAAAGCCCACCGAAGTCAATGGGCATCTTTCCACTTATTTCAGCGGGCTTTGGATCAGGCCCTAAGTTATTCAGAGTCAAATAATATACTACTTAGACCACAAAAACAATGTTTAAAGTATAAAGGGTTTAACTTAAACCTACAAAAGCAGAGTGTTGGTGTTCCAACTTAACCCTTCGCATTCTGGCATTTTCCAGACTGCCAACCAAATGAACACTTTAGGAGGAGGTGTGTATATATGTCCGCAGCACCCAGAGGGTTAATCCACCCCATTGTGCATAAGTGTTGGAGCTCTTATGGTATGTAAGATCACATAAAGTTTGGAGTTGTTTTGTATTCTTCTTAATATACATTCTCAGGAAGCATCTTCTTTGGTGTTGTTAGGGTATCCGCTGTGAATGTGTATGAAGACTAGTTCTCTTATTTGTATTATGAATTAAATACACATTTGTGTACCATTTATCTATAGACTGCATGGCAAAAGCTTTTATAACTTGTTCCTATTAATGCACGGTTGCCACTTTAAAAACTTTTAATATTCACCCATTCTAAGTTTTTGTTGTAAATCCCAAAAGAGGCTAATTCACTTTATGAACTCATGGTCTGACAAATGTCCTTTTAATAACTGAAGTATTTGGAGTTTAAGGAGTGGGGGGCAGGGAGGAAATCATCTTTAAGGGGTAAATTTGTATATTACATTTTCAGTCCTAACAGGTTTTTAAAAAATGGTTTAAAAATTGCTCTGAAGCTGAGCTCTTTTATGTGACATTTCAGCTAGTGCAAATTTTTATAGCTGAGTAATAAACCCTTACAAATAGGGGTTTCTAATGGGAACATTGATAGACCACTAACTACAACAATATTATTGATTGCCAATATAAGAGGGATGACTATTTAAAAACATGGCATTTGTATCCAACTGCATGTTTATCAGTGTTTTCTAGGAAATGTCATTAAAATGTTTCATTGTTTGAATTTTATAAAAATTGTAGGAAAGATGAAGATGTTCAAAAGCATAATTTTCTTTTGTAAAGAACAGATATATATATTCACCATTATGGAAACTACTTGTATGGTTTCATGAAGAAGAACAGTTTTGAGTATTAGAAATTATCTTCTTAAAAAAGATGCATAGAGCACGTCTTTATCTATGTACAACAGCTGCAAATTGTTAAAGGTTAAATATTAATGAGGTAATATTAAACATAATGAGATAACTTTAGCTACAGGTAGGATTTTAATTGCACTTATTCTGCCCACATTCTTTGATATTACTGATGACAGAGATACTAAGACATCAGAAATAGAAGTTGATAGTTACTTAAAAACAAATAAAGTGTCTTAATTTATATTGGAGTGAGGTAATTTTATTCATACTAAAACAAAAAATAATAGCCCACTTATAACTGAATATTAACAATATGAACTTTTGTGGGGAGGAGCAGGAGAAAGTAAAATGAACTTTTGAAGAAGAACTAAAAACCTTTTGTAAACAAGTTAGGGCTATTTTTTTGCCTCAAATTCTTTAATGATTTGTTGATTCAGAGGTTGTAGCTAGTATTCTTAACTGTGCTATGAGAATGATACAATTATTACACTAAGGATATAAAAAAGGAGCAATTTAAAGATAAATCCATTTAGGCAGCAGCAGAAGGACATTTTGTGTAACAATATTTATCATGATTAAAAATTTAAACAAAATAATAGCTATTTACATTCAGTTACTTTAAAGTAATTACTCTAAAGCAGGCAAAATACTTAGACAATAATTTAATAATGTTTTCCTCCAATATAGGTGCCAAAACCTATGCATAAATTTCACAATTTGTGCTGAGAAAAAAAACCTAACGAACAGTATAAAAACAGAGTCACTGAGCACTTCTCTCCACACCAATGAGTTTCACTTTTGAGGGGAAGAGAATCATAAATCATAATAAACCACAAATATTAATATGTCTCTGTTTAGGAATCGTGCAGTGCCTGTATTTCCATTTGGTTGAACAAGATCAGGGTCTGGTCCTGGACTTCTTACTGAAGTCAATGGCAGTTTTGCTTGAAAAAGGAGTGTTTAGTAACAGTTTTGCCAGAGCAAGGAGTACAAGACCAGGCCCTAGCTGTGCAAAAGAGACCCACAATTTCAAATGTATTACCTTTGTTAACTTCTCAGGCTAGCTTTTTCCTCAGCTTCAAGGATCTTAATTATAACATTTGTTGGTTCAAAGATTAACATTTAGCATTCCTGGAAAGGCTTTCTGGACACTAGTAACCTGATCAGTATGGTCTTCTTTTGGTCTCTCTCTCTCTCTGGTTCTTTGTATTGAAGGAGAGATGATAGTATCTGGCACATTCCTTGGATGACTTGAAGATAGCAGCCTTCTGTGTTTGGGGCTGAAAGATTGTGAACTTTGTGTTAGCAGAAATGCCACACAGGGGAGGTGAATAGAACATTAAAAAAGCTTTAGCTTTAGGTAGTGCAGTGCAAGCAGAGTTGAATTTGAGAGCTGGGACTTAAGTGGACATTTGTCCCTGCTTTCCTCCTTAATAAAATCTGAGTGTTAACTGTGGATAAGGGCATTTGAGAGATCACTAAAAATGAATCATTAGAGTGCCCAGAAGAGCTTTATTATGATGTACTGTGCAGAACTTTATAATATACTATGTACTTTTATATGTGCTTATCAGATGCATGTATATGTTACTGAGTATTACAAAAGTAAATTTTGTTCTTTGCTGCAGAGCCAAAGCAATTCATTGCATTAACATAACAAAACTTTTAAAAAAATCTAATTTTCTATTGCCCTGTGAGAAAGGACTGTTAAATAGAAACCACAAGCTTCATGACCACAAACATTTTTCTTGTGTATGTATATATTTAATTTGAAAATCCTTGGCACAGAAATACTGACTGACCAAACTGAGTTAAAATCAAAATTACCAGTGTGATATCAGGTTTCAAGATTGACTCCTTATAGGTGGGGCATAGAAAGGTCTCCTAATTACAGTTTTGTTGTTGGGCAGTGTTCATAGCAAGCAGAGTCACAGGAATGAATCTCTTCCTGTAACACCACAAGGATGTTGCTGAGGATCTGGTAATCAAAGTAAAAATACTATGGAAAATAATTTTTTTAACTATTACTATACTAATTTGCCAGATCCAGGGAAAAAAATTCAGCCACATTTACATATGTGTCCATCTGTCTGGTTTTACACTTTGTCTCCAGCCAGTGGGTGAAGCGGTTTTAATCCAAGCTGCAGTCTGATTTCCTTCTAACATCATATTTTATGTGTACATTATTTGTAACTGGACATACATTTTCTTGACAGTTGCTAGTTCTAAACTGTTCTTTTAAATAATCTCATCTATCTGGCCACAGTAGTTTAAACTGGAGTAAGCGGCAGAGTTCTCCATGGATAATTTTGTTAGTTAGCAGATTGTTACCATCTCAATGTTGCTGAAATCCCTAATCTCAGGTCAGCATGAAGCTGCAGTGGTTACAATCCTGTTGCCTGATGTGGTGTGAATGGAAGTGCTTTCTGTCAGAAACATGTGGTCTCTTCAGTGGAGAGCCTGCGTAAATCCTGTGTAAATAGAGGGAGGCTAACAAAGGATGAGCCCCTGCAGCTCAGAGCATTTGGAGCCATTTGGGGGCTGAATTTGCTAAATGCTGCTTATACAGCCTGAAAAGTTGAAGAGAAAGGAGCATAAAATCCCTTCTTTTTTCTCTTTCTGCTCAGACCCTGGGGGGCAGGGTGTTAAGGGCCAGAGAAGCCTGAGGTAAGCCTATGAAGACTGTTTTTTCAGTGCTCTTTTGAGTGTGAAAAAGGTGGCATGGGTCACTGTCCCCTCTTTAATGTCGGAAAACCCACACAGTCAGTAAATGTTGCATGTAAACTAAAGCATTTCATCTCTTCTCCTGCACTCCATGGCAGTGAGCCATGAACTAGTCACTCGAAAATCACAGAAAAATTTCACTTTAACATGTCCAGACAGTTTAGCACAGCAGGATGGTAAGAGAGATCAGTAATTAGCAGGTTTCCTTACAGTTCCCCATGTCTATATCAGAATATTTTCCCCACCTGATGTGAAAAAATGTTAGATTATAAAGTACTAAAAATGAATCTCTTGACTTTTATCCCAGCACACATAAGCCTTCTCCCAAAACAAAAGGCTACACAAATATTTGATCAGCATTTTAGTTTAAACCATAGTCCTTCTGCAACTGTGCATTCACTTCACAAGTAAACATCAGCTTTAAAAGCTGATAGTTGTGAACACCAAAAAACCCCTAAAACTAAATAAAAAACCCCCAACCTCTGCTTTTCTCTTAATTTCAAACTTATTTCCAAAAAAAAAGGAACCAGGAAAATAATAAAGGGGAAAATATGATAAAAATGAAAGTTCCGGAAGTTATTTCTGCAGGGTCTTTTCAACCACCAACTTCAATCGCATATGTAGACAACAGAAAACCTCAAAAATACCTGAAACATCTTTCCCCTCCCTAAAGTAAATAAACTGAATATTTATAACAAATGCCTCACTGAAAGGGATAGAATGTAAAGAACAAAGAAAGACACCCAACCAGGAACAGAAAATATCACATTCAACATTTTTTATTCTCCCTCTTGGGGTGTCCAGTATATCCTTTGGTATTTTGCCATTGACATATGTAATTCTTTTTCAAGTGAGAGTCTCTCTATGCATTCCAAACATGGGTGTACATGCACACCATGCATCAGATCTGGAAGGTTTTCTTAGCAGTGTATATTGACCCACATCTGCGTCATGTGTTCCCTTGTGCTCGCAGCCAAGCATATAATATGCCGTGGGGTCAATGCCTCTCCAGTTCCCTCTTACTACCACATGGCCTCAGACAGAACCCCTGTTCCTTCACGCTCTTAGCTTGCTAAGAGAGTGATATACTTTCCATTTCCTATATAAAGTTATATATAGCTGTTATTTTTAGTGTTCTGTAGTTTGACATGTGTAATTCCTTCACCCATTGCCAAGTGTCACAAGGGAATATACAGTTAACTACAGCCTGCAAACAGGGGCTTGTTCCTTACTGAGGGAAACACACTAAAATGCCACTAAGGGAGGAAGAAGAGTGGCTTTGTGATAAAGGCACCACAGTAGGATTCAGGAAACCTAAGTTCCATTCCTGCTCTTTGAGTGACTTACTGAATGATCTTGTACCAGTCACTGCAGGTTCACATTCTGAAGGGCCTTAGTTGGGCACACAGTTAGAAAAATACCTGGATGTTCCTCCCACCATCCTTGGGTGGACTGTGTAAGAGTCAAAAGAAATTGTAGCCCTTGTACTCTGGAAAGTCCAAGATCTTATTACTTGAGATGCACAAAGAGGTGGGGTTATGTTCACACCTCTACCCCCTTTCATATTGTTTACAGAGCAGGACTAATGCAGCAGGAGAATAAAAATGTACTTCATAAAGAAGTATAGTAATGCAGCATACTGGCAGTTCCAAGAGCCTTCTTACCATGGGCTGCACCTTAAAGGTACCATCTAGTCTATCATTTTACTGTGCCTCAGTTTTCTCATCAGTTAAATGGGGTTAATAATTATTTTATTCTGCAGGGTGTTGTGAGACAAAACTAATTAACATATACAGGATTATTAATTTTAAAAAAGCTCTGTAAAAGAGTTGTGATCAACTGAGGCACTCAAGCCAAGAGCCCAGTGGTTTAAAGAAGAGTGGGATGTACATGAGGTGCTCTGACAAAGGGGTCCTTGATTCTGGATCTGGTTTTACTGCTACCTTAGTCACTTACAGCACAGGTTGTGTGACTTCGGAGCATACCATAAGACTCTTCTATTTTCCCAGTCTTTTTCCATATGACAAGAGATTGGGATAGTTGGAAGAGAGGCAGTTTGTTTCTGTTGTGGGTTGCTCTTATTGATCTATTGAGATACTTGGTTTATAATAGTTGTACAGCACCCCGAGCTCCATTTATAAATTTAAACAAATAATGGCAAGTGCAAATGTGTGTGCATCTGAATTCCCAAACATGACTTTCATGCAGAACTCCCCCTCCGTTAAACTATTGGGCCTGAACAATCTCTGAGATTGCATAAAAAACTTTTGCATAAAAAACTGCATCTGCACTGCACATATATTATATTATATTATATTATATTATATTATATTATATTATATGCACCATTTGTTTTTTCTTTCCAAAACTCATACCTGTTAAAGTAGTTGCATTATTTTTAGTACAATGGTGAATTGTTTTTAATCCTAGTTGAGGTGTATCCTTTCTCTTTTGTTCAACAATAACATGGCTATCAGCTGCCTTGCCTGATGATGGTGAAACTCAGATGCTGAGTTCTGCAATATATTTTGCCAGAAACAGTTTTCTGGCTGCCTTGCTAGTTATGATAGCGGCAATAGAACTGCTTCTGGAGTTTGGACCTGTGGAGTTACCATTTTCCTTAGAGTAAGAATTTGGTATCTTTCATGTGCATCAATGAAATTCGAAAATCCTATTCAGATGACATAGGACCAGCTCTCTAACCAACATTAACTCCAGTTCTGCCCTATTCCTTCCCTGTGGAGGGGAGAACAGCATAGGAGTAATTGGGGTGGCAGAATATTAACAGCATAGAGTCTTGTAAGACGTACTGCCAAGGAGAGGGTCATCACCAGCAGTGTGGTCATGCAGCCCCTCTGCAGAATTGGAACTGTTAGTTCCCAGTGATCCCTCAATCTGTGAGCTTTGGAGCTATGTCCCTAACCTCCAGGATCCCTGTCATTTCCACAAACTCTTCCATTTGAGGGGAGTAACAATGCATACTAGCTCAATGAGGTAACCCTGGATTTATACTGGTGAAACTGAGACCAGATTTTGACCCACTGTCTGTCTCCTTATCCCATAACAGCAAAAAACCATGGGGGCCGATATTCCACTGCCTTTTACACCATGTGCTCTGTTCCCCTCCCGTGGGTGTTATTGAGCGTGCTATTCAGTGCTTAGAATCTAGAATGGGATTGTAAGCAAGTAAGGCACTGTGCCTCTTTCTCCACTGACTTGGACTCTGTGTAGTCATTTACCCCGTACAAAGAGAATGCAAAACACTACGTTGCACTCTCTCTACAAAGGGGCAAATGAGTACATGTTGTGCAAGGCAATGGATTATTGGCCCCACCAGTTTTTGCTGCTATGGGATAAAGAGACAGACAGTGGGTCAAAATCTGGTCTCAGTTTAACCAGTGTAAATCCAGGTTTCAGAGTAGCAGCCGTGTTAGTCTGTATTCGCAAAAAGAAAAGGAGGACTTGTGGCACCTTAGAGACTAACAAATTTATTGAGCATAAGCTTTCGTGAGCTACAGCTCACTTCATCGGATGCATTCCGATAGGTTGCATCAGATGCAAATCCAGGGTTATTCCACTGAGATCATATGTATTGTAGCAACTTCCCAACATTTGAGGTTTGATTCTACCATTCTTATGCATGTTGCCTAGTACCTTGGTATGTGGGTGGTCAAATCAGTGGGACCAATCATGCACTAAGGATGGTGGAACTGGACCCTCAAATGATTTAAAATATGGTTCCTTTTTATAAACAGTATTTCAAATGCAATTAATCTGGTCTGAGATAGGATTTAAAAGATCTAAAATCTGTTTCTGATCTCACCAGTGATGATCTAACTCCTTTGAGTTCACCAGAGTTACTCCTGGTTTACACTAGTGTAACTGAAACCAGAATCAATATCTAAGAAGTAGATATTCCATTCTGAACGTAGTAGCTGTTTAAGTGTTGTGTTTGCTAATGTGAGTAGCCCTACTGAACACAGGACAGTAAGGATTTGCAGAACTGACCCCTTAGTTTGCACATAGTGCCCAGTTGTGGTTGGTTTGTCTGTGGGATTTTTTTCCCTTCGTAACTCAGTTATCTAGGAACACAAATTTTACAGTGAGTTTTCATCTACTGATGTAATTTGAAGGTGCTATACTTAAATTTCCTTTCATGGGGTGAGGGGAGAGATTAAAGAAACATTATTTCTCATCACTTATACCATTGATTAGGTGGAAAAGGCATTGCAAGTTTTAGCTGAACTTTCATCTCCTGCACTATTATTTGACTTTTAAAGCAAGGATAGTCACAACCTCTCCAAAAGGTCTAAATGATGCTTTAAGACTATTGGTGATTTCAGCTGTTTAAACACACACACACACACACACACACACACACATACACACACACACACACACACACACACACACGTGTATGTCTACAGAGGCATAGGGATCATTTATGTATGTCTATATACAATGTGCATATGTCTCTGTACTAAGAAAGGGACAGAGAGACTGAAGGAAAGAAAATTTTATATCTACATGCAGTATGTGTATACACACCTAGCATTTACATAGGGAGACAAAGATATATTTACCTAGACCATAGACAGATAAACAGACTGACTGACTTCAAACTTGCACTTTCAGTGTGGCTGTTCTCCCCACCCCCACCCCCGCATCTCTGGGTACTGCTTTTCAAAACTGCCTGAGGCTACAGTACAGCACCTCAGATCCCCAAGGCCCATTGCCTGGCTCCTAATAGCCACTCTCCATCTGTGTCACATGAACAGCTGATGAGATAGCTCCAGTGTCTGTATTTTGGAGAGCACATCCACCCAGGTTAAAATGCTGGGGTTGCCAAGGAGCAGTCAGAAGCCATTAGTGTTTGTGAGAATTTGCCTTGCAGCAGTTCCTTGGCATAGTGGAAAGGGTGTGTGTGTGTGTGTGTGTGTGTGTGTGTGTGTGTGTGTGTGTGTGTACAAGCACACGAGGGGTATGGGTAGGGGTGGGAAACACAGGGACAGCCTGGTAGGAAGGAGTTCATTCTGAATAACCAACAGTCCTCAGAAGTAATTGGTTTGTAACACTGTATAGGACCAGGCATCATTTCTTTTGATTATTTTTGCACCCATTTGACTCACCTTTATTTTATCACTAACAGAAGCCAACAAAAAAGAGAGCTGTGACTTCAGGGTCTTGCTCTGGTGTTTGGGCAGATGGAAGGGAGCTGCTCTGCCTTGGGGCAGGGTGGTTGTAATGAAGTGGCCTGTCAGTCTGTAAATAGTGAGGGTCATCTCTTCCATGTGATGGAGGGTATCACATTGCAGTGAAAATGGAAATGTCAATAAAATTAATCTGCCAGCTCTTTGCTGTGGCTTTTCCATTTCTCTGGTCCAGGAGGGTTGTGGGGTTGTTGTTTTTTTTTTGCAAGGGGAGGTGGTGGAAGAAGGGTGAGTGGACACACGGGAAATAGATGAAGCTGAAATAAAAGTTTTGAAGTAAATGGTCTATATGTAGCAGTAATGTATTTGTTTTAGTAGCACTAAAGAGCTAGAAGAGGCTATAGGAATTAGCTTGTGAATCTATAGCATTCCTCAGGAAGCTATGGAGCGTCTAGCTCAGGCTACATTGAGCACAGAGTTTATTGTTTTAGGCTTTCTTGGACAAGGTTTTTACTTAGCATGGGATTTATGGCATTTACTGCTAATGAATGTCTATTCTTAAATTACAAAAACCACCATCTCAGCGCAATTCCCAGATGTCCTTCCAGGACCTCGGCTTCTTAAACACCAGCAGGGAGCATAAACTCTCCACTTCTCTGTTTTCCTCTTTCGTGTGGCTCCAGGCTAATGATGTGTAAGGAAAACATAGCAATCTATAAAGTCTCAGTGCTGTCCCAGTATTCTTCATTTATTTTGCATTTGATTATGCCACAAGTCGGATCTTGTTTCTTTCCTTTTTTAAAAGTTATTAGTTCAAATATTAATGTAGGAATATGGCATATATTGCCGCTCTTGATTGATGCCTTCCCAAAAACAGGAAGACATGCTCGTATGAATTTTAAGAAAGTAGGGGTCCTGCAATGCCTTGCCAGAAGAGTTTTTCAGATACATAATTTAGATGCCCTCCAGGCAGGCTTTCAAGGCATTTTTGCTGGAGGGCAAGAAAAAATAACTATGACTGTTAAAAGTAAATGATTTTTGCTAATGCACAATTAATGCCAGGGAAAAGCACAGAAGAGAAAGATGTTGATGGAAAGTTCTGATTAAGTGAGCACCCTACCTTGATGTGCATTTTTTTTTAATGATAATGATCACTGATGCAGAGATGTAGAAGTTTTCATGTCATGCAAATACTATGTGCAGGATCATATACGGTGTGTGTGTGTAGGTTGGTGATAGTTATGGGGAGGGGCTGATCTGACAGCACCTATGCAGAAGGCCTAGAATATATAGACTACAGAACATCTAAGCTGAATATATACAGTATGTATTCAGTAAGGTTGTAGGCATGCATTTTCAGTGAATAGAGTTTCTGGTGGCAAGTTTTCCCACATTGAATCCTGTAATTGACAAAGAGCTATTGCACTATGTCAAGCACACAATTATAATTGAATTAATGATATGTGCTTGTGTGAGACACAAAATTAGTATTTGGAGAGACATGGTTTCTAATTTTTACATATTTGTATCGGCAATCATATTTAATGAGAAAATGTATGTGCCCGATGTTCTATCAAATCAAAATAAAGCTGCATTCGTTTCCCAGTAATTAACGATACCTTTTAGTTTATATGTTTTGTTTATTATGTCTCCTTCCCCTTATTTTGTTCTTTCTTTTAGGGGATGGTTTAGACAACAGCGTAGCCTCACCTGGAACAGGGGACGATGATGATCCAGACAAGGACAAAAAGCGTCAGAAGAAAAGAGGCATTTTCCCCAAAGTAGCAACAAATATCATGAGAGCGTGGCTTTTCCAGCATCTCACAGTAAGTGGAGACCAAAATAATAAAATCATAAAGAACAGATTTTTGTTCACATGCCTGATGAGGTTTATTCATTATTATTAGAAATCAGTTATCCCCATAATTTTCTGGAAGATAGTAGGGATCAATGATCACTTTTATTTTTTCTAGAAGCTTTATTTATTTATTTATTTACATCAGTCTAGTAATCATGACAAGTGGAATATCCATCATAAGATGTTAGCATGAAACAACACTAGAGCAGAAGGCAGCCATTTTTTGTTTACATTCCAGTAATGAGAACTGTTCAAAACGTTGTTAAGATGAAAAGGGGTTTCTACATTTAGAATATAGTATATATATGAGGACACTAATAAGGGGGTTGAGTAACTCTATCTTCTGGATTGTGTTATTGTTGGCCCCTGTTTACAATAACCCTCATATGTATTAAAGGAAAAGTAATACTCTGCAATGCAGGTATTCCAACAAACATTGCAGAATGCTAGAGAAGTCATGAAGCAGCTTGCAAACTTGTCATGTGTTAGTTTACATGAGAAATATAGATGGTTTATTGGTTCTCTAATTCCTCCGTTCTGTAAAACAGAGATTAAAACATCTTTTTTAGCTTTTATTCAAGTCCATTATCTTAAAAGCTAGCCCTATTCTCTTCTGGGGGAAAGAGATTAAATATGTGAAAAAGCAACACTTTTAGTAACAATCTAGCTTTATCCTCCTGTTTGCAACTGGTTTTATGTGTTGGTGTTCTGTTGACTATTACAGCTTCACTTAAACATCAAAATACATTTTTACAGAAGAACTGGTAACTCTCCTATAGTTCACTATTCAGATGGAAATGCTAGAAAATGGTAAAATTATCACTGATTATTATTATTATTACTGATTTTTTTCACCCCTTCCTATAAAATTGTTTCTCACCTATTCCGTTTGGCCTAATGGTTAAAAAGATAATAGCATGGTTAACTACCTCACATAAGGACTTCTTTGTGACTACCAAAGTTATACAGTTCCATAGTGAAAAGCAAAGGAGTACTTGTGGCACCTTAGAGACTAACAAATTTATTTGAGCATAAGCTTTCATGATCTACAGCTCATGCATCTGATGAAGTGAGCTGTAGCTCAGAAAACTTATGCTCAAATAAATTTGTTAGTCTCTAAGGTGCCACAAGTACTCCTTTTCTTTTTAAAAATACAGACTAACATGGCTGCTAGTCTGAAAAAGTTCCATAGTGGTTGACATTAGTTACAGTGTCTTGATTCCAGGACAAGGTACCCCTTTTATTTACGGTAGTGACTATTGAACTGCTCTGCTGGTAGAACAGCTAATGGGGGATGGTGGTTGGGGGGAGGAGAGAGCAATAGATCCACATTTCTAAACCATCATTTTGATGTAAGAACATTAGTAGCAAACTAAGGTGCATTGATCTGGCCTGTGGGGTCAGGATTAGCTAGAATAGCCAGTGTCTCTGCTGGAGTAGTGGTTAGTCTTGCCTTCCAGCTATGGCCATTTCAAAGGTCAGGTGCCCTGTACCCACTTGGCTCAGAGGAATTAGACAGAACATGAGTCTCTGGACTGATTACTTAACCAAAGACAAAATAATGAGTCCTAAGCAAATACTGACTAATTGAAAGGGCTGTAAATCCATTACATATTGGTCAGGGATAATCAGGAGTATTTAATCACTTTTATCTATTCAGGAGCACTGAAGCTGCAACAGCAAAGCCCTGAACCTTGCCATGTGCTTATTATTCTCATCATTATCAAAATTACTTCACAGCTGTTCTTTGCTACATCACCTCAGCTGGAGATTTACTAACCTGTAAAATGTTTTTAATTTGGAATTCGAGCGAGTGTGAAGGGAGGGAGTTTCATTTTTAGCTGGAGAGTATGGCTACAGAAACAGCAAGGGGAAACAGCTAAAACCACCGGCCACAAATAATCCATTTTCTTTCACACAAGCTTGCATGTTCATTTCCTTAACTCTTACCAAAGTTTTCAATTTCTTGTTGTTTTTTTTTACCCCTGCTTCCTTTCTTTCTTGTGTGCGCATTGAAAGCATTCAACACATGCTTACTAAACAATCAGCTATCTCTCGCTTATCTTGAGAAAAATCCTCACGGTTTTGTTTTTTGGAAATCCACCCCCTCCATTCTCTGCCACCTCCTTCGCCCCAGATGAATTGAGGAAGTTCAGCAGCTTTGATGAGGATGTTCCTGGAGGAAGGAGGAAAAAAACACACGCAAAACCAAAAAACCTTTTACCTTCCAGGCTTTAATGAGTTTGCATGTGCTGAAAGATTTACTGTGCTGTAATTCTCAGACCTGAGAACTGATAATGGAGACCCCTGACTAGTGCAATGTAAATTCAGAAAGATTTTTGCCATAAATGCATGCAGCGAAGGAAGAGAAATCTTTTTTCTAAATATTCCTCACTTTTTCTCAGATTACCTTGTCCATTCAAAGTGCAACGCCAGCTCTATCGCAAAGGGAATCTATGATGTATACATTATTGTTTCAAGTAAATTTCTTTACAAAAGGAGTCCATAATTCAATATACATTCCTTCATTACTACTCTAACCTTATTTCAAATTGGTTTGTCCCTCTTTTGTGCTGTATGACCTTGTATTACAATAATCCCCTGATGTACCCTTTTTTCTTTCTTTCTTTCTTTTTTTTTTTTAAGAAACTAATTGAATTATCTCATTATTTTAATTTGTTAAGCAAATGTATTTTACATCTCAGGATGTGTTCTTAAAGAAGGGGCTGCTTAGGCTTTGCCCCTTGAATGGGGCATTGGTGCATTTTGACATTCATGCATTCATTAAGGAAAGGAACATAAAAGAACTCTGGTTGTATTTTTTTTTTTTTTCAAACACCCAACCAGCATGGAGCAACTTTTTCCATAAACCACAGGGGTCTCGCTACATATGTTCTCAACTGCAACCCATTGTCACCTAGTCTGAATACCTCAAAAGGACAAATAAAAAACTAAAGGCCAACTGTAGCAATTGTTAGCTGTTAGTCTCAATATGACAAAAATCATTAACCTTTGGTTTTCATGGAAGAAGAAGCAACTCCAGTCTATCTCTTACAGCATTGACTAAGCTCACAAATTCCTTTCGACTGTCAAATGTAGTGGGAGAGTAATTCAGTTCTAACTAACTGTATTCATTTATTACCTTTCTTTAAAGAAAATGTTACCTTTTTTCTTTATGAAATATTCAGTTATTTTACAATCCCCTAAGATAACCTAATTTAAAAATTGAGTAGCTTCTTTATACAAGCTTGAGTGACTTTTTGAAAAGAGACAGGTGCTTGAACTCTCGTGTAGAATTAATGTATCCCACAGACTGTGGCTTTCAAAATTGCCTTCATACCTTGTCACCTTTTCCATTTTGCAGGAACTTTAATTATATTAGAAATAAGATACACACACATGTTTTTGTTGATGGAAATAAAATGCAAGGAATAGAAATTTCTGTCATTTCCCGGTTCAGTTATTGGGATCTGTCTTACATTTGGAATTACAACAGGAGAGGAAGATGAAAAGATCTGAGGATAAATTGGTTGGAAATGTGTATGCTTTTTCTGGATAATGTCCAGTGTTTGAGAAAGTAAAGGAAATCCTAGTGTGGTAGAATAAGCTTTTCAATAGTATATAAAGATTATGATATCAGAAAGGTAAACCTGACATTAAGGCTGTTTTTATTTGACTTCAAAGATAGTTAAAGAAAAGAAACAGCAAGAATCTGACCCAAGCCGGGAGTTTATTCATAGCTTTGGAAAACTCCTTTTCCTCCATGCCAAGGAGCCCTTAGTACACTCAATTAGCCTCTCAGACATCTCGCTTTCCTCCCTCAAGTGCTCCCTATTTGCCCTGCAAAGAACATATTTGATCATGGAATGAAAACAGGAAGTGCTCAGACACAAAGACACCCCTTGCTCACATCAATTTTGAGCTAAAGGTTTTCTTATTAGCAACCATAGGGGAAAAAAAAACAGTGCTGTAGTTTAAAAGGGTAGAGGACTTTGAAAATAAATGTACATAATCAGAATTGAATGTAGTCATAAAGGAAGTAATTATATTGTTCCATGGTCTTGTACCTTTTGTAATTCATCCTTTGCTTCAGCAAAGAGAATGAAGAACTACACTTTTAGTCCATTCACTATGCTCATTTTTTCCCTCTGGTGTAGTGCTGGTAAAACAGACGATACAGTTATGCTTGTGACACTTATCTGGAGTGATCCCTTTTGTTCAAGTTCTAATTTGCTATTGTTCCTTTTGTTCAAACCTATAAGATTGTGTATTTTAATTAAAAGTATATATTTGTCTTTGGTACAAAAATACCACCTTTAGTATGCACACTAAAAAATTCCTTTTGTGAATCATTGGGTCACATTCTCAGCTGATATAAATTGGCATAGCTCCACTGAAGTTAATGGAACTATGCAGCTTTAAATAGGCTCTGGCCTGTGATATCTTTTAAAAACAGTATCAAATAAATCAGACTAAAATGATGTCTAGAATAAAAGAACTGATATTATGGGAAAAACACATTCATTCCCTCCAAATAGTTAACTTGTCGAGTTTGTGGGCCAAATTCAGATCACATCTATTGCAGAGTAAATCCATTCACTTCAGCTGATTTACCCTGGATTTACATTGATGTACCTGAGATTATACCCTGGCCCATATCTTGTTTAAATGAGTACATCACCTTGCCACTTGTACAAGTGTCTCCATGGAGACTCTGTATGTATTAGACATTTTCACTATACTTGGTCTTAGAGCAGAAGACCTCTGAGCAAAGCCAGCTTTAGGACTCTTCAGTAAACCTGAAAAGCAAATATTCACTCTCTCCCATTCATAACTAGCTCCCATTCATCATGATCATATCACTTTGCAGAGGATCGGTGAGTGAGAATTTTGAGGAGGAATAGCAAGATAATTCTTTGGGGGACCCCAAATTAACCAGACTCCATTTATAGAAAAAGGTTCAATACACCACCAGACCCCTGCTATAGAAGTGCCTCCCAGCTCTTTGTGCTCGACTCTGAACATAGTTGTTAACTTAATACAAAAAACTGAGACATTTGTTCAAATAAATTAGGGATCTTGGGGCTGTGAGGGCCAAGACCAAGACAATGGAGAGATTTATGGGCATTCTGCTGAATTTGAGTACTTGTCCAGGACGAAATTGTGACCTTTCCTTTACATCCAGGCAGGAGAATAAGGGGTGTAAGATGTTCCTTTACTCTGCTGTGCAGACTACCTGCATCTGTGATCATGGAGCAGGAAGGATAGCAGTCTGAATGGGGCTGATACACCTGTGCAGGTGGGCAGGGAACGGGAGGAACTTCAGAGTCACAATCTGGGGCAGCACAACTATGCACAGAACACCACACGAGGCTTGTGGCAAAGCCGCAGTTTAATCTATATTGCTTTACAAACATTAATTAAGTAGTTACTATCATACTCCATGAGATATTATTGTCCCATTTTACAGACAGGTAAACTTTGGTTGGGAAAGTTAAGCGACTTGTCCAAAGCCCTTGAGAAAATCTGTGTCAGAACTGGATTAAAATGTAGAACTCTTGCTCTTAGGCCTGCGCTTAGGCCACTAGGCCATGCTGCCTCTCATACTGTTGTGCTGTGCTTATTTGTATCCAGAGATCACTCTGGCTGTTCAGCAAAGGAGCTGGTTCAGCTGTAGGTAGCTGGATAGGAGGGAGCTTGCAGCTGTTCTTATTTATCATTGTTTTATTATTATTTAACTTTATTATTTATTATTGTTATTATTTGTATTATAGGAATGCCTAGGGGCATTGGGGCCCCACTTGTACATATACATAGTGAGAGTCAGTGTTTGCCCTAGTATCATCAGTAGCAGCCTGAACAGACTAAAGTTGAGAAGCACCCAAAATGATGGTGTCTGTGGCCCTGGGTCTCATGGCCCCAAGAGATCAGTGCTGGGTAGATGTAGGGGGGGAGATCCTAAATAGCTTGTGATCCTTAGGAAAAACCAGGGCATAAGCTTCAACCTTAGTGATTGATTGATGTTAGTTAACATTTCTAAGGCTATCTTCTCCAAAGAAAAGAACTAGAAATATTTTTTTTTTTCAAAATGGAAACTAAGATTGGCCCTGACATTTCTACAGCCACTCTATCCCTTCCAAAAACGGGGACACAGGGTCATGGGGTTTGAGACCCTCAAAAGCCAGCTCTGACTCTGAGTGGTTAATCTAATCATTGTTACATAGACATCTGTTCACTCAAAAACTGATGCTTTTGTGATGCAATGATCCATCTATTTAGTACTACAGCTCTAGTAATTAAATTAAGAAAAAACATATTTTTGTTAGATTATGTATTATAAAGCAGCCCAACCCTCTTGCACCAGCAGAGAGAGAGAGAGAGAGAGAGAGAGAAAGAGAGAGAGTTAAGTGCCGCATTGTTTTCTGCTAGCTGGAGGAAAACATCTGTGAATTGTTTGAACTGAACCTTACCAGGGACTCTCTGAATCTGTGTCATCTCTGTTTAATTTCAGGAAATGATGTCACAGATCATTAAATAACAATGCTATGTGATATATTTTTACTTGTGCATGATGTCCTAAGCATTTCTGTTACACAGCAGTGTTTTGAATTAACTGTAAGCTTGCACTTTAAAAAAATGTATTCCAAAATGCTTTTTTGGATGAGTGTGGGGATGGTCAGTGTTTTAGGGGGTCACCAAGGTTCAGGGCTGTTTAAGGGCTGTAGGGCCATTTGTCATGTGCTTATTTGTACTTGGGGCTGGATGTCAGCACTCTCATCACCCATGGCAACCTCCAGGACTGTTGGTTTGTTACAAAGCATGTCTGTGGAAGAAAAACTAAATGTTCTAAACCTATCAGTCAAAAGCGCTATTAGATAGTTATAGTAGAGGCCTGCATACTGTAGCTTCTGCCTTTATCAAACTTTCTGCACACCCCCTTTTTCTGTAAAGAATAGAGGACATAAGTCAATTCTGTCTGCCATCTGTCGTCTTTTTAGCTGTTCCTCAAATTAAAGAGACAGTCCAAAATTTAAATAATCTGATAGAATCATAGAAGCCTTGTGTCTATGTTGTTACCTTTGCATTTAATTTTTTGTTTTTTTTGTCATTTGGGGAGCAAATCTTTTTTGCCCTTCTCTGAAGGTAAAATATGTCCTGTGTTTCTGTTTTAAAAATAATATTCTCAGAAATGTGTTTGCAGTGTCATAGAGTTGTTATCTAATAAAATTCTAAGTATATATAGGGTGAAATGAACACCCCCCCCCCAAATATATCAAATCAGGCTTTATTCAGAGAATTCTGCAGAGGTTAAGGAGATGGAATGCACTGCCTCTCAACCCATGGTCAGGTTGTGGGGCTGCAGAGGACCCCTTCTACAGCCTCTACGAGGGTGATTTGGGGTACTGAGTTTACATAATAGAACTTTTCCAGGCTTGCCACAATAGCTCCCTACACACCAGTCTATTTGGTGTCAGCTTGCTGCCCCCCATCTCTCTAGTACGGTGCAGTAGCCTCACTGCTGCCATTCTGGCTGTGTCTATCCTCTTCCCCATGTATGGACAACATGAGACTTAAGTAGTGCAGAAAGTCTTGCCCTGGCCCTCTTCTGCTGGACGAATTTCACCCATGCAGCATCTGAGGTAGCCCTCTGCCATACCATCAGCCAATAGATTTTAGAACCCACTCGATGGCTAGATTTGGGAAACAAATTTTATTTCTCAATTTAATATTTTACATGTTATTTTCAAACAAGGCATTACTAACTGAGAACAGATAGCAACTAAAACCACTGGTACTTGGTACCACTGATTAAAATAGCTCAATGGAGCAAGCTAGAGGTAGTGGGCTAGCAAAAGATATGAACAGCCAGTGGTGTTTTCTGGTTGTTATCATCAGATTACAAAAGCCTTGTAAAACCAGAAATCCAGGAATTAATTGAAAAGGAGAGAGGAAAGAATGTGAAGGTCCCAGGGTTCATGCAGTGAATTCCCTAAAATAACTGTAAAAATGAGAAGTAACCACAAGAATTCACTGAGGTAGAGTTGAGGCTTTGAGGATTGTAAAGTAAAAGGGATTGAATTAAGGCATATGCAAATATGCATAGCCAGCTGTTTAAAAACTCCAAGAATGTTGCACTATTAAATGCTGTGCAACGCAATCTCTGAATATTCAGATCACAATGGAACACAGGTCAAAGATCATCAGAATATCTTAAAGTTCCATTACTTACAATACTTTACAATACTTTGCAATAGGATATTCACAGATCTTTCTTTTTCCTTTCTCACACTGTGTATTTTTTTCTTTTTATGAAAAAATTGTTGCAGTTGTTTGTGTAAAACGATACTGCTCCTCAGTTTTGCCTTAGATCATGTTTATTTAAAACCATTTTTTCAAGATCTCTGAACAGAGTAATTGTTTTTAAGGAATAATTTTCTATAAAATTAGAGCTATATTGTAAAGAGTGTTCATTTCTGCAGCTCTGCTTGCATCATGCCGGCATGACTATGAAATGGAGATGTCTAGTTCCATTTCTGTCTAATGAAATGAGTAGTTTATGGCAGACAACATTACTTTTGGTTTCATGGAGTTTGCCTTAAGTTACACTCAGAATACCAATGTATTACATATTTCAAAGTTGATTGTCAGCAGCTGTTTACAGTATCCAAAGCAATCACTGGCACCTTTAAAGATTTATTATTGTCTTAAAACATAATAGCAATACAGTTTTCATGCTTTTACATGTGCTATTTTTATGTTTACCTGCTAGTCCCAAATCTGCCAGAATTAATTTCAATTGTTTTATCTAATAGTGGATGATAGGTTGTCAAGTATAATGGCATAAAGAGACTTTTAAAAATCTTGGTTTTATCTTTTTATTATGGTATTTCAAAGCAAATATTTGTAGCATTTGACTACTTTGTCCATAAAATGTTTAACACCTCATGACATGCTTTTACAGCCCCAGTACACTGAATCAAAGTTTGAATTTAGTAAAAAAATCAACTAAAATTTTAGTTTGGTATAAAAAATATCTGTATGTATTTATTTGCTTGGTTCCATAGAAATGTAAAACTATTGTGCGGATTACTTTCTGCTTGGATTGAAGTACATTTCGAAGTGGTAGCTGAATATTCTAAAGTGGAAACTATATTTACCTAAGTCGCACAGCAATGGCAAATCTGCTGTTCACTTTTTTACTGCACAAATAGAGTAGATATTTTGTGAGATGACAAACTACTCAAGGGTACTTTGAATCATGTTATACTAATATAAAAGAAATTTCAACAGAGGTGATATATGCTGCATAATTACCCAATGTTATATGAAGTGACACAAGTCTTTATAAAAACAGCTTCCCTTTTTCTCCCTAGTAAAGGCAAAAACGTAGGTTTAATTTCTCTGTACTAAAATATTTGCAGACAATTCACAGATTAATGCCTAACCATATCTATCTTTTTGGTCATGATGCAATTTTTAAGGGATCCATAAATATGAGCTCCAATATAGAAACAGGGTAACATGGGAGATGAGACAGTCAGTGCACTCAGTTTTGCCTCCTAATAATTATGATTACTTCAAAATAGCCATTATCCATAAGGTATATTATTATATATTTGTAAGAACATCAACCCCTGCCCATCTGGTTCTGGAATTACCAACTTCTTTAGTAAATAGGCAGGGTATCATGTGCCCCTCTAGTGGCTAGACCACAGAGTACTGCTACCAAGGGAGACAGTGTGGCTGAGAGTCTAGTGCACTGGACTGGGATTCAGGAGAGTTGGGTTCTTTTTCCTGTTTCTGCTGGTGAACTTGCTTTGGTATAAAAGAGGGATAACGATACTAACCTCCTTTAAGATGCTTTGAGATCTGTGGATGAAAAGCACTAAATAAGAGCTAGGTATTGCTGACAGTAGCTTGGTTGTTATAGGCCTTTGCTATTGCTGGGTGCATCCTTGCTGATGAACAGGTCTTTGTAAAGCATAGGTCTGTACAGGGATTTGAACAGTTGTAGACCTCAAAAGCTCAGAATGAACTACCCTGACAGCGAGAGTATGTAATATATTGGTTAAGTGTGTTGTGTTCTCTCTAGTCTACACTTAAGATAATAGCCTTTCCTCAGTAGTAGGTGCTTTAGCCCAAGTGGTAGAGGCCTGTGCCCTTCGTTTAAGAAGGTCTCAGGTTCTATTCTTGCTGATGACCTATGAGTGGGGTTGTTACATGCTAATGGTATCCAGTACTCCTCAGCTGTACTAAGAGGTTCTGAGATTACCCAGGTAAGAAGTCAAACGACCATGGGCATAAATCTTTCCCCAGTATGAGTGGGGCTTCTGTTGGCATGAGGGGAAAAGATAGGCTAAAACCAGCAGCAAACAGACAAAACACTGGGCTTCAAAGAGCCGTCAGCTCTTTCTCCTCCTCCTCACTAGCCATGGGAGTTTTTTAAAGTGAAGCAGGACCTTTGACAACTTTCCTACCCCTGCTGGTCCTTTGCTGTCTCTTTTGCTGCATCCAGCTGCTTCCCACCTGTTCCTTCCCCAGTGTTTGATTGGCTTGGAGAAGGAGGGGAAAGTGGGAGACAGCAGGGTGCACCAGAGGGAAGAGCAATGGACAAGCAGGAGTTAGAAACCTTCCAAAGCCCCCATTGCACTTTAGGGAAGTCCCATGGCTACTGGGGAGCAGGGAAAGGCAGTTGTGGGCTCTTATGAAGCCTACCTTTGTGTCTGTTGCCCCTCTAGTGCCAGAGCAGCCAGCCATAGGATAGCCGATGAGGAGAGGCTAATCCTAGCAAAGGGTGTAGGAGATGAAAGCTTCTGCTGCCATTTGCTTGCATAAGGACATGGCAGGGGTGATAGCAGGGGGGCAGAGACATCAGGGATGTGAAGAAAGTGGCATGGATATTTAGAATGGGTGGCAAAAGGGGTTATGTATATAAAAAGGATCATTCCCACATTGCATAGGCCCTAGTTTGAATGTGTGTTTCCAGGCTCTGCTGAATATTGTTAAGCCCCTAAAGGCTGCTTTGTAATTCCAGTCAGAAAGGTTTCAGAATAGCAGCTGTGTTAGTCTGTATTCTGAAAAAGAAAAGGAGGACTTGTGGCACCTTAGAGACTAACAAATTTATTTGAGCATAAGCTTTCGTGAGCTACAGCTCACTTCATTGGGATGTCCCTTCTGAATAAATTATTTAAGTGATGAAACCCAGACAAATTTGAAAATAAGCTATTTATTATGAACAGGCAAGAAAAGAAAAAAATGAAATGTATTTACTCCCCGCCACCAGTTACTGCTGCAAAGGAATGTTCCATGTGCTCTCAGTGTCTCTCTCTGCCTCCTTTCAGAGCTGTTTGCACATGAAGCTTTTACTACATAAGGTAACATCTTTTAGAAGAAAGAGGTGCTTCGAATGTTGGTGTGTCCTTTGCAGTGGTTGGTGGGATGGGCTTCTGTGCTTTAGAAGGATCACAATCAACCTACTTGTTTTACATAATGTACCTACTACATCTCGGGCTTAGACAAGGAGCTTTGTATGTGTGTGTTGCATGCTGTTCGCTAAATGCCAAGCAAACATTTCACAGACCAGAAGAAAATCCCATTGCTTAGTGTGCATCTATGCAGGGCCTTTACAGACAATTCACTACTATAATTAAACTTAGCTGTCCTGGCTCCATGAAACCTGAACTTGTATCCCACAGTGCTCTTGGATGCAAACAAACTTCAAAGAAAAAAAAGCCATAGTCTCCCCTTTTTTCCAATCATTTAGAGAGAAATAATGTTTGTAAAGGGGACAAAATCTCACTATTCAAAAACCTATATGTGATGCGGGGGGGGGGGGGGGAGGATAAAAACAAACACAAACAAACAAACAAGCAAGACCGCGCTGCTTTTCCAGCATGGTTATGAATAAATGTAACTCTAGAACTACTAAATCATGCCAAGTGTAGCTTCCTGTTATCTGAATCCAATTCAAGATACTAGCTGAAAATAGGTGATATTGTAACCCTCCCTCCCCCTCCCCATTTCACTATAATACTCTGCTTTCTCCAGAACTAGAGCTGCAGCAAACTTTTTGCTGGGATTGCAAACTCTTTCAACCAAGCCTTTGGGACTCATGAGCTTTCTACTCTTTGCCCTCTAGGCTCGCTCTGTGAGGAGCTAGCTAGCCTAAAAGAGGCCAAATATCACACAACAGAGCTGGTGGGAAATTCAAACTGTTCTAAGTGAAGAAGTCAATAAGATGCTGTAATGAAAGGTAATGTTCAGAGTGAGATCACTGTGTTATGATCTCATGCTGAACATCGGGTTTGGTTTATTTCTTGATGATTATGAAAGTAGCCTGAGGCCAAACCAGTGAGTGCCTGTGAGAAAGACTATAGAAGGGAAGAGAGAGGATGTTTGGAGAACTAGGAGTTTCAGAGCACTTATTCCTAAAAAATGGAAGGGAGACTGAAAGAGGATGAGAGTATGAACTGAGCCCCTATACAGTTCTTTAAATGTCCCTCTTCCCAAAATTTGAGATTTGGAGAAACAGAGAGAAGGTATGTGGAATGAATCTGTGAATAATTGAAGGGAGAGGAATGATGTAGGGTGGAATAAGGAGGTATAACTAAGAATAACGGCATGAATGAAAAAACCTACATTTAGGCTGAACACCAGAAAAATGTATTAACATTGAGATCTTTAAGACTGCAAAGGAACATTGGGGAAGTGCTTTTTGCAGAGAACTTTTAAGACTAGACTGCACGAAGCTTTAGACAAAATACAGTTCAGGGTGATTCTGCATTGCTGGGGTAGGAATATCCTGCTATGCCTGAATAGTCTCATCTACCTCTCACTTTTTGTTACTAAGAAGCTTTGACAAAATAACCTTAAAAACTAGAGCCTGGGTCACAATGAAACCTATGACCTATCAAAGTCACCTCATTTTAAGTTTGGATTTTTTATTCATTTTTGGATTTTCAACATTACACTTATTCCAGTTGGCTCTATATGCATGTGCAGAAAGTCTTACTTTCTATGCAAAATTTGTTGACCAAAGTCAAAATATAAATGGTTTCAATCCCCTAAATTAAGATGTAAATGTAACAAATATACCACAACACTATCACCTCAGGCTAAGGCTTGAGTAAACAGCTGGAAATTACACTGTGCACTAAAGGTCAACAGACTAGGGCTCTGTCAGACCAACATGGGAAGCAAGGCACTGAAAACACTTTGCTCCCAGACATCCATGTGTGTGGAGCATCAGACACATCAGCTGATCTCAATTGTCACAATGTCTAAAGACTCACTATAGTTCAAAAACATTTCAAGCAGAGATGGTCTAAAATGAGCCCCCCCCCAGTCTTAACATTCCCAACTTTGGTGATGTTTGGAATCTAACCCTGGATCCAGTTTTCAACTATGGCCTCATCTCCATGGTGGGCCAAACCCAAGAGCTGGATCAAAATACCCTGCAACTCTCGAGTGTTCAAAATATAATAATATAATAATTCTTATATAATAACTCTTACGTAATATATGATATCATCAGAAGATATCAAAGCCCTTCCTTTAATAAAGGAGGGTAGTATCATTTTCATCATTTTACAGATGGGGAAATGGAGGCATAGAGTGGGGGAAGTGACAGGTCTGATATTTACCACTTGGGCCATCTCAAATTTCATGCAAAGCTATACCAGTTTATGGTTTTGCACTGGAATCCTAATGCCAAACCAGGTGAGGCTTGCCAGTAATATCTATATTTCACTTCCAGATTTCGTGTGGGTTCAATCCCCAAATGCAAAGCAAAACTCAGGTTGAGGGGGAGAGGAGAGTGAACCCAAGCAAATATTGAGTCGAAACCCACTGACAGAAACTGCTGAAGTTCACTTTCATTCGAAACCACCACTAAGGAATAGATTGTATTTTGAATGTGAAGTGCAGTTCTGCTATGAAAAGTGACTTTGCATTGATGGGACTTTGCATTGATGGAGCTCCATGTTTATCTCAATGACTTCCAGATCAAACATGCTCAGTTTACATGGCAACAAAGGCATTTTCTAATTGCCAGAGCCTGCAAATTCAGCCTGAGAGCTGAGGGCCAACCTAGATTCTTTCTGGCTCAGTCATTGTTGCCAAAAAAGATTCTACAATAACAATAATTTTGCAATAATACTAATAAAAATCTGTTGATGATGCATGGGCTGAAAGAAAAATAGTTCACTCACCTATCACTAGGCTGGCTCCAGGGGGCTAAAAGAACTAAAAAGTAGCACAAACTTGCTTTAGGGTTTTATCCTGAACCAAGTCAATGGGAGTTTTGCCAGTAAAGTAATCGGATATGACTCAGAATGCACATGCCATAAATCTGGTAAGGCAGGTTTTCGTCTTACATAGTCACTTTTCAGAGTAGAACTGCACTTTAAGTTTTGTTAGCATTAACCCCTTTTTTGTGTCTTTGGTTCGGTTCAAACTAGGCTAGTGAACGTGGCTGGTTTGGAGAATTTTTTAAAAATGGTGGATGAAGTGTGTTTTAAGATCTCTCCGCGGATATTTTCCCCCTGAATTCTCCCATTTCTACCCTTCATCCTTTCCAAGAATTAGTTGTATTTCACTGTTCAACATAGCACTAACACACAGTGCCTTCTGAAGGACTTTAATATACCATTCAGGACTTAACTGACATGGGAAGAGCAAGCCTTGCTTTTCTGTGGCTGCATGTTGAAATAATCCTTGCTGCAAAAGAAATGAATTCTGACCTTTGCTCTTGTCTGAACAGGGAGTATTCTGGCATGTAGCTGAGTTTTCCTACTGTTCTTCAGAACTGTAAATAATGTTAGTGCAACCTGAATTCAGGGCATGCAGCACTTTATATTACTATTGTGTATCTTAAAATAAACAGCATTGCAATCTGTTTATTTTGGTGTTACTATGTATACAATTTTTAAACAGTAGTTACTTAAACAAACGTCTCTGTTCCCACAGCACTTAAAAGCTACTGTTTGCTCATTGTGGTTTTTGGATTTTGTCACTTTTGTTTTGGTTATTTCTGAAATTCACACTCGTGAATAAAGAGGACAGGAGTAAATTGTACTTCATCCAACCAAATGTGTCATATCACTGCTTTTTTTTTTTCCTTCCAGCTATTCCCATGTTACTAGCAGTAATAATAATAATTTGGAATTAAACTTTGAGAGCCAAAACCTGTCTTGTTGATTGAATGCTTATGCAGCTCCTATAGATGCCAATGGGAGCCATTCATCTGAAGGCAAATTTTGACCCTAAGATGGCAAAATTATTTTTATAGCAGTGGTACTTGCACACATTCTGATCTTAGAGTAAAGGCATAGGCAGAGGGGATGAAAACAGGGTGGATCAAGGACATGATGGGGTGGACCCTACCACAGAATCTTTACCCATGTTTCCCCAATTTCATAGGAACCTTTCAGTGTTAGGGTCTTCATCTGGGAATGAAGGATGGTATATTGGCACAAGAAAGGTATGGCTAAGGGAAAAGCCACTATCTGTGGAATTATCCTCTGTCAACCAGAGGACATCATAAGTATATTAATGCTGATCTTGTCAGCCTTAACCGAATTGACATCTGGGTCCACTCCCTTGATGAAGGGTGCTGTAACAGTGGCTACCCAGGTAACTCACAGGAGCCTAGTTGCAGGCATATTCACTCTCCAATGGAGGACCTGGTGGGGGAGACTAGGAGGAAGTGTGGAGGCACAGAGACTCTATATAGAAGACCCTGACCTCCACTATACTCTCAAGATCTTGGGTAATGCGGAGGCTGAATCCTTTGTCAATTCCTTGGGCCTAGGCTCTGTTCTGCCCAATGGAACGAATAGGAAGAAACACTGCAAATACAAACTCTCCAATTTTCCTGTCTCATAAGAGGGGGGAAAACCCAAGATGGGAATAATTTGAGGCTAAGTAACTTATCTATGACTATTACGAGATAATAGGGAAACATTTTGCAAATCTTTCCATGATCTTCCGCAATTAACTGATTCACTTTTTGCCATGCAATTATTCCAGGAAGGCATTGGGTTCAATCCCAAAGATGGTTCTGGCCATTTTGTGCGACTCCCACAAGGTAAAGGGTATGGAAAGTCCATCCTGGGATTGCTCTACGATGGGGGAGTCCAGGGATCGCACAGCTCCTGTATCAACTGTCTCCTGTCCCACAGGCTACAGAGTATACAAGGGGCATTCCTGGTTAGGAAGGGGTGTGGCCAGAGGGCTGCTGTGCTCCAGGAAACCCAGGAGTCTGCTCTAAACCACATCATGCACACCACTAGCTCTTAGCCAGCCCCTGGATCAGAAAGCCACAAACAGCTCCTTGGCATTTTCTTACCCCTGGATGCAGCTGAAAACTGAGCCCAGGTTTTCATTTTTGAGATATTGTAAGGGCTGTCTGTCTTTTTGCAACAGTAAGTGATCTCTTAACTCAGCAGCTAATTGCCCCCATGATTTTAATCACCCTTGATTCTCAGATGAAGAAAATTAGTGTTTGAGAAAATTGTAAGCACAGATCTCTTCCAATATCTTGTGTTTACTATAAACCAATTTGCCCTTCTTAATTATGGTCTTCAAATATGAGCAGGTAACAAGGTAGTGCTGAAGTCTTCATCTCAAATACAGCATGTTTCTGTGACTGGCTGAGCTAGTTGCATTCATTTATAAAGGGGGAAAATGGGGTTGTGGGTTGTTTTGTGTTTTTAATGATGTTCAGATTTATTCCTGCTACAGGCAGGACTAGCATTTTCAGTATCCCATATACAACAGCTTTATCTCTAGATTCTACACAGTATAAACCCTGCTTTTTCAGTAGAACTAACTACATGACAATTAAAGATGAGAGGGGCATTAGATTAAAAGCAACTGGTCAACAAGAGACACTTTGACCATGAGTGCTTATTCTGTCATTCTAACTCCTGAGAATTGACAGCATAATACACTAGTGTTCCTCAACCTTCCTATGCTCTGCTAACCTCCTCATCTAATTTACAGAACTCTTCTCTGTGTTGTGTGTTCTGTTTCCAACTGCTGATTACCTTCCTCCTCATCAGCCCTGGTAACAAAAAGTCGTCCTCTTCTTCGCCCTCTTTCCTTGAGAAGTGGAGTAAAACTGTTGCACTGCTTGCTAATTGTTCTTTCTAATACAAGCTGCTATTTATTGTGTGCTGCAATAATATGATAACAGTGTAATTTGTAACTGAGATTGGTAACATCACTTACCTCTGTAGAGAGATGCTCTTCCTCTTATTCTGTAGTGACAGAGGGTGGCAGATTGACCACCACGTATGTTTGTTTGCTTGCTTTTAAAAAAATACAGTTAACACAAATTAAAATGACTTTAACTGCAGAAATGTTTTATGGAAAGGAAATGTTAATATTAAATTTCTGGCAGAGATGGGACCAACAGTTCAGGTCTGAAGCTGGAACACCTCCAACTTTAGGCTGTTTGGACCTTTGGTTTGGCTGAGCCTGTTCTGAAGATAAGAGGACATTTGCAAAATTACTTTCTGGATCTGGATTAGGTTTTTGAAAAACTTTAAAAATTCTAGGGTGTTTGGATCTGTAGGTTTGGTTTGGGCCAGTTTCCAGTTTCTAAGTTGTAATTTTAGAAAAATGATTGAGCAATAATGCAAATTCAATCTTCATTCAAAATAAAATTGTTTCCTTTACACATGCACATGAGAACTTTTGACAGCCCTGCAATTGCTTAAATATTTCATTGAAGTACTGGGAAAGCTTCTGTTGTTTATTTTGTGGGGACCCCATTACATCACTAAAGTCATTCCAGAACTCTGCAATATCCTACTCCATTACTGCAGATCTGTTTTTAATGTGATTGGCTCAGGCAAAGCAAAATTCTGATCAGTATGTGTTTGGAAGTATTCTTTTAAATAAATATCACCGCTATCTTCTGGCTGAAAGCACTTGCATAGTTTTGACATAACCTACTCGTGTGCATAGCTGAACCTTTGGTAGCTGGTTTTTGCAGACATTTTTTTTTTCTTTTTCACTTGGCCCCTGTAGAGCTGCTGGAGGGTGTTGTTGAGAAGTTGCTACCGTTGATACAGTTGCTATTAATCACAGTCTGCCATGTTGTGACGCAGGTTCTAATAACATCCCATTGAGCGGCTGTTGTATGCTGGAGGCTTACCAATAGCACTAGGCCTTTGATATTCATCTCACACCAGGATAAAGAAAATGTAGAGTTTTAAAAAAAACCCTGCAAATAGACAATGAACAGAAAAAGGGGGAAAACATAGCAAAATCAAAAACAGACACGCTTTCTGTGTGCTGCTTCGTTTGCCATGGAAGCAGCAAAGCTATAAATCTCTGCTGTGTTGTTTGAAAATTGAACATGAGGCTGCTAAATTTATCATTCATTCTTTGTTGTTTCTGGGTAGTAGCTAGCTGACTTGGCTGACTTTGGTTTCTGCCCCCTCCTCAGTAACATATCTTTTTGTTTCAATACATAACCCACAAAAATAAAAATTGTACTGAATGAAAGAATATTGGAGCATTTAGTAAACTGCACATAAATGGGGGAAAATGAATTTGCTCCACGTAACACATCATGCTTCCTTGGCAACTGATTCCCTCACATTCATAATTACAGGAACATAATTTTTAAAAAGCAGCACAGGGGAAAATCCTTTGGTTAAAGGCGTTTGGAATTTAAAAAAAACAGAAGTCTTTTAAAAGAAAAAAAAAGTAAGTCAGTTCACCAATATGCTCTGCAAAGATTAAACCTGGAACCTGAGAGAACTGCACAATCACCTTCTTTTGTTAGCACTTCTAGTCCACGTTGAACTGCAAAGAAAAAAAGGTGGAAAGCAAGCCTGCTACAGATGTGACTAGCTATGAATATTCATGAATGCCATTGCTCCTCCTTTTCTACTGGCATCCAAGCCATTCTGATCTCCCTCTCTTTTTTTTTTTTTTCTTTCTTTCTTTCCCTTTCCTTCCTTGATACTGAACAAGACTGCAATTTTATTTCGGTAACAGCCTAGCATGATACAGTTATCATTGGCCTCAGAAGCCTTTTATTTCCATAAAAAAACAAAGGAAAAAAGAAAAAAATTGTAATTATCTGCAGTTTTATGAATCCACCTCCCCTTAATGTTCATTATTTAAACCAGCAGCAATTACAAGTTCAAAGGGGTTTAGAGGGCCAGCAACCCGCATAATCACTGCCAAATTAAGCGGGCCTCATTCGTCACAGAAGAGTACACTCTGAGCAGTGAATCATGCATGCAGTGACAGGCACTGATTTACATAAAGACGAAATCTGTGCCCTCTAGGGCTGAGCGTTACTTTATCTCAGTGGTCCTGTGATATATGCACTTTCTTTTGGTGTTAGGAAGGTTCAGAGACTGATGCTGTTTAATAGATGGTACTTTATTCTTCCTAACACCAGCACTACTGCCACTAATTTGTATACATGTGTGTTCAGATAATACTATTCCAAAATTTAAGGCTTTTGGGTGTTTAAAAAATAGATTGAGATGTCAAAAACAAAAAAACCCCAACACCACTCTTTCTAAGAAGCTTTGAATTATTCATATACCTTTTTTAAAAAAATTCCCAGACAGATGAATCATTCCTAAAAAGTGACTCTAATTTCTGCAGCATTTGTTTGTTGGTTGGTTGTTATTTTCTTTCCTGGTAAATTCAGCATAAGCATTATATTTATTTTGATAGATGGTAAATAAATGTACACGCAGCCAGCATCAGATGGCTGAAGCTGGATGTATCATTGAAGCATGTTGTCCATAGATAGTTGAATAAGAGTCAAGACTTTGAAAGTCAGTCCACTTTCTTATGTCAGAGTGCTGCTGCGGCTCAGGAGAACCAGCACGAAACACTGCTGCTACCAGACCATCAGTACCTTCTGTGGCTGAAGAAAACTCCCTGTTTGTAAAAAGGACCCCCTTGTTGATGGCTGCTGAGAGATACTTTTGCAGCCAAATGTAAGGCCAAATCCTATTAGTTTCAAAGCTAGACCTATTGAATACTCACATAGGCAAGGTGAGCAGGACTTGACTCTTAAAGAAGAAAAAGAGCCAGCGCAGGGAGTATCTAGTCTTGCCAGTCAACATCAAATCTGGAAAAGTAGCTTTTACATAAGTGTTTTTTCCATGTTAGCGGCAGCTCTCTCCTCCTTCTAACAGGGCTGTGGTATAAATAGTACTTACAATAGTTTGAAATGGCACTTGCTTTCCCTCCTTCGGGGATGACACATCAACATTTATTTATGGATGCACCACCTACACATTATGATATGATTCCTATACATATGGGGTTGTTCTTTCAAAACAGGGAGCCAAGTTCTCAGGAGCACCTTGTACATACCAGTGCAGCTCAGAGGAGTGGAGGAACCACAGACAGCCAGTTGTGGATCCCTGATTTCCAAGATGATTCCAGGCTAGCCTGGGTGTAGATTAGGGGTAGCTATGGATTGCCACAGAACAGAAGTACTCCAGTTATGCCCTTTCCTGCCAGGGACATGCCCCTTACACTGGGAGATGTAGTGCAGGAGTTAACACGGCTGGCTGTCCACCAGCTGAGTAGCTCCAGCTGCTTCTGGTCCCATTAATTACCAGTGATGTGGAATGGTGGGAATGCACCACAGATTCTGGCCCAGAGATTCTTTATTGCATGCATGAGCTTTGTGCGTACGTTTGCTTACACACACAATTTGTTGCACACTATCACTTGCATGCATTAATGTTACACATGTAAACTACAGTGCAAAATGAGATTTACTTGTGTAATTTCTCTCATTGCCTCAGCAAGTGACTGTGTGCACAGATGACGTCCTACACAATACTGTATACCCACAAACAGAAGCTGATAGAAAATTTGACCCATTAATATAAATGCCATATAGGTTTAAAAACAAACCCATTTAGTGCACACACAATCTCATTTGTATGCGTAACATTTTCAAAGTTTGATGCATGTGCAGTGAGTGTATGGGCACATTTTATGAGCCCATCGGAAGTACCATCCTTCTATAATATTTACTGATACTGAACATTATTGCTAAGGTTGCATTAAGAACTGTGAGATAAAGGCTGTACGCAGTGGGCTAGATTCTGATGTAATTTACACAACTGTAAATCCAGAGTAACTCCAGTGAAGTAAATGTAAAGCTAGTCTAAAGGGGATCAGAAGGTGGACCAACTGGTTTTTTACTGACTTGGTGAGAATCTTGAGATGAAAGTGTAGCTCAGTTGGTCTGTGATGACATCAGAGTTGTTGTATGGCCTTATTTAGCTTTCATGTGTTGTGCATTATATAGTTCATAAATCACAAAAGTTTATACCAACAAAACTATTTTAATATCATGCAGAAAATAACCCCTCAACTTTCTTCCCAAGTCAAATGGTCTAGTTACATACCTGGTACACTTTAAACAGCCATTCACTTTTAATGCAGACATTGAGAAATTATTAATGTTATGTTAGCCTTTGAAAAAGTGTGTAAGATAGACTAAGGATCAAAGAGATTGGAAAGATACGTGACATCAGTCCATCTCACAACCAACAGAGGACTACTCCTTACAGTAAATTTTCTAGTGTTTTTGTTGGGCCAACATATTTTGAGTCATAAAATTTGGCATCTAAAAGTTTCATCCTTCAGCTATTTTACTTCCAAAGTCTAATAAGAAGCATAAAAATGTTTCTCAGTGTGCCCATCTTTACTTCTTATGAACTGAAGGTAGTAGAAATAGGTCCATTTTTACCTAGTTTCATTTCAATTCAGGAACAGTACATTAGTTATGGGTGGGATTGGGACATCAGAGATGACCCAGCAATGTCCAGTTCACTTTAACCCTTAAGTCATTAGGATTTGTGGGGTATTAGTTCATAACTCAGAGACGGTTGTCTACAGCAGGGGTATGGGGTGGTCAGGTATCTTGTATGGGGAAGGCAGATCAGCTAGGAAAGAACATCCATAAGCCGCAGAGTGGGACATGATTTGGAGCTGACCCAGGCAGCATAGAAGAGATGAGCTGATGGCAGCATTGACATGGGTAGGGAAAGGAAGGAAATCTAGCTAATACTACATGGATGGGACTAGGGGGTTACACGGAACACTGTTGGGGATAGGAAGTAGGTAGAAGGGTCAGTGATTGCCTCTGGACTTGGGTAAGGGAGAACAATGAAAGTGAAAATGGGTTTTCCAGATTCAGATCCTCAGTGCAGTTCTTTGAAGGCAGTGGAATAAGGATTAGTGTGACTGACAAACATGGAATGTGACTTTTTCTACTAGTTGGCAATAGAGTTGCCCATAATTGTTAAATCTATGTCTATATCTGCACATATACCCATATACACAAGCCACTGAAAGGTAGAGCCATCCCACCAGGCAGGTGTGGGGACTTATACATTTCCATTGAAATCTATGGAAAACTTGAGCATTCCCATCTTGGACCGGCTGGCTGTTTCACTATGAAGCAGTGACATTATGCATGTGTATTTATAAATACTGAGAATGATGACAAAGTTTCCACTCTTTCTAGAACTTGTGTATCTGCTCATGGCCTTAATTTTCATTTGATTTCTCTATATTTGATATGCACATAACCTGTTGGGAAAGGATTGAGGGACAGGGTTGTTATAATGATCAAATTCCATTTTTTTTTGGTCTAGCCCATATACAATCTTGATAATATATTTAGCTAAAGTACCATCAATGTTCCTTTCATTGGACATGCTTCATATATTGTGATGAGATTATATGCATCCATAGTGGTTGTTAGGAAAAACTTAACATGCCACCGATGTGCAATGAAGGAAAGTTAGTTGTATAGGTGCCACAAGACTACATCAATGGGTAGCGCTATCTATAGTAGGCATGTTAATCTGTCTTGAATAAAAATTACCAAATAGGTTTCAACCAGTAACCTAAAGTAAAATCCTAGTATTAGCAAACATGTAGAGATGAATCAGAACTCATCTATATTTTTTAATTTCTGAACTTCTGTGCTATAGATCCAGTGACGAACATCTATGAAAGAGACTTAAAATAAAACAAAGTTAGCACACGTGTTATCTTATTTTAAAACATGGATTACTTTTATTAACACAGTTGATTGGTTTCTAACAGAGAATCACAATGCCCTTTGCTTGTGTAGATGGCATATATAAATATATTTGGGCCAGATCCTCCACAGGTGCAAATTGACATAGCTCCAGTGAAGTCAATAATGCTCAATTTACACCAGCAAAGGATCTGTGTCGCATATATTGCTTGTGTATGCAATAGGATGGTACACAGTGTAGATGCTTTTTATTTTCATAAGTTAAGGATAGCCATCTAATTCCTACACAGTGGAGTGAAATTCTTGGGCTACATTTGCACCTCACCAAAGATGTCTTTAAAGCCCTGATTTCCCATCTTCGTTGTACTTTGCTTTCTGGAAATCAGAATATATATACTTCTTCCAGATATTGATGTTTGTTTTCTTTGACTAGAACACACATATTTTTCAGTTGGGTCTCTAAAATTGAAAGTTTTTCAGTTCAATTTTGGAGACCATTTCAAAATGTATCTTTTGAAAGATCTTAGAGATGGTGGGCCATATTGTGATACATGCAACAGCCCATTTGCCATGCTCAGACAGCACAAAGGGGCTGAAAATCTGCCTAAACCAGGTAGATGAGGATTCCTCTGACATGGAGAAATTCCTAGTTAGCATAGAGCTGGTAGTGCTGGCTATATGCCATCTCCCCTCCCTGCCCACCCCAATGTAGCAGGCATGTTGGTGACATGTCCAGACTATGTGTATTCCAATTATTCCTGGCTGGCATACAGGCTTCTTTGGGTCCGTTACCTGCACAGTCAACTCAAAGCAGTCATGAGAGTGCCAGAATTTATACTGGGAGCTTTAGCAGCTCCTGCCAGGCTGTGGGATCAGGGGATCAAAAATGTAGTTTCCAGCCATCTTTGCCCTCCCCATCCTCAGGCCCTGCATCAAGAGCAATTCCAATGATTGGAGGAGCTAAAATGGCATAGAATGTTCCTGTGATTTCCAATGACACTGTCTGATGCACAGGGATTATATTCAGGAAATGACAAATAGAAACAAAGATAACAACCACTGAGGTGGAGGCGGGTTATGTTGTTTGTTTCTGGCCCAGGCACTACATCCAAAAAATACAAATGCCATATTATCTGAACATCTTTATTCTCATAATGCTATCTTGCATTTATGTAGTGCTTTGCTTAAAACAACGTTTACAACATTGTTTTAAAACCATGATTTTAATACCTGTATCAAATACGCTAAAATAGTTTTAATAATTTTCTAGCAAATTTAGCCCTTTAACAGAAAAAACTTATAGAAATATTTAAAAATAACGTTTCATGGTATATTAGCATGAGCTAAAGTCCTTATCTAAAGAGCACACTCAATATTCTGTAGCTCTTACAATATTAACAGCAAATTGACTATGTGACATTGTAGAAATAGGTAAATGTGTGAATAAACTTTTTGACAGAAAAGATGATAGTATACACAATAATTCAAATATTTATTTTATTTTTTCTTTTTGGTTGTGCCTCCATATGGAGAGTTTGACATCAGTATAATAAGGATCAAAGATCATGCACATGTTGTATCATTTCATATCTTTCCTGTTTATTTATTGAGCAACATGATCTTATTGTGAGATATCCAGGTGAATATATCTGAGAGAGGGAAGATCTAAAAACAGTGTAACTTCACTGATGTAAACAAAGTCAGATTAGGTCTTATGTGCTTGACCATTCTGTTAAGAATTCAGATTAGTTTGGTTTGTAAACATTCAGATAGAGAAGCATCACCTTTATTTAGACAAGTGATATAAAAAGTAATTTCCAGGCAGATGTTCATAAAATTGGCAATAAAATAATTAAAGAAATAAGATATCCTAAGGCGAAACTATTCCTTGCATTGTTATTTCCACAGACTACTCAACTTGATTCACAATATTACAGATGATAGCTAGTTGTGAGTATTTTGCTGTGTATGGAGCTTAACCGATGCTGTTAAGTTCAAGCTGTTAGAAATAGTTCCATATGTATTGCTAGGGAAACTGTATATCTGATAAACATAAGTCCCTAAATACAGTGTATTGATTACAGGTGTTAGTAGTTTACCAATGCACCTTGCTTAAATTACATGAAGGGAAAATGTTAGGTCATAAAATCATTAAGGTTCACTGTGCAATAAGAGGTACTTTAAAGTACAGGTCTCCAGGCTAAGGATATGACCAGGTGGGACTGGTCCAAGATCTTTGGAGACAGTATTATGTAACGTGTTGCCATACTGATGAAACATCTGGGATACTTACAAAAAAAAAAACTACAAAAAAACCCAAAAAACCCACAGCTGCTCAACCAGTGTAACAGTGCTTTCCATGCATTGTTGATTGAGGGATTTTTTAAATTGAAATATGAAAGTCATTTTTGTTTGTTTTTAGCCTAAGCCAGTGAGTAACAAATTAGAAAATATCTGCAGATACTACAAAAGTATAAATGAAAAGAAACAAAGGATTGTGTATGAGTCATGGGGAAAAAATTGAGAGAAAGTTTACACTAAGTTATTTAATGCAGTCAGATCTCTTTCCCTTCCCAGTGCTGCTTTAACTTACGTTCCTAGAAGCCGTGTAAAAAGCCTTTTAATGCTTTAGGAGTAAAGGAATGTATTCTCATTTTGACATGAAGAGACAAATTCACACCTGGTATAAACAGAGGTGCAATTCCAAGGGACTTTAGAATAGTTGTCTCACTGACTCCAAAGCTGAATTTGATCTGATATATATGGAATAACATGTGTGTGTATCTCATTACTGATAGTGAGGGGCTACTGGAATAAGTCCTCATGCTTATCTAGTAAGATAGCTGTATAGTTCATCTTTTCTTAAAGTCATAATTTATAAACTTAGGGCCTGATCCATCGAAGTCAATGAAAAGATTCCCATGAAAATCAATGGGAATTGGGAAAAGAGTGTTTGATCCCTGAAATATGGAGGGTGTGGGTTTTTCTTTTTAAATAACAAAAAAATACTTAATTTATTGCCTGGGGAAAGTGTCTGAGAGCCCTGCAGACTAACATATTCTCCACAAAAACACAGTTTTTTTACCACTCTGGGCAGTGGTAGTACAAGCCTCCCACACTGTTCTGCCTCAATCATATCCTGGAAGAACCATCTCTGGGGCAGCAGGGGTATTAAGCTTCTATGTTCTATTCAATTCTGTCTGCTGAAATTTTCAATAAGTGTGCCATGTGTAACTGGGGTCGTGTTTGTGATGTGGACCCTTGTGAACTAGAGGCCAAATTTTCCAAAGAGCTCAGCATATATGATGAGAACTTTTTAAAATCTGGCCCATATTTAGGTGGCTAAAAGGATACTGAGCTCTTCTGAAAATCTGGCCCCAGAGGTGGAGATTTGAAGCTAACTATTTTCACATAGGCGACTGAGCAGCCACTGGGTGATAACAATTACTGACTTCGTTTGGATTCAAATCAGTGACAGATGAAATTCAAGGGATGTACAATGGGTGCAGGGTTGTTTCAGGAGTTTTTACCCAACTTAAAAAATGGCTCCACATTTTAAATGTTTAAACCATGAGTAAATTGGGAAGTCCTTTTCAATGAGTCCCTATAAGTCTTGGATCAACATTACATCAAATGTTCGGTGTATGATGTTTGTATAGCACTAGTTTATCTGTATATTTTGAGTTATGATTTTTTGGGGGGAGTGGAGAGTTCAAATGAAATTAAAACACAGTACTAGATGGAGGGAAATTGGGATTGGCAAATTGTAGAATGTTCTGTGTGAGATGGGTTAGTGACTCTGACAGTTGAGACAGCAGGTTCATGACATTGGAAGTGTTTAGCTAACTTCTTGTCTTGAAACTTTCTAGGAAATCAAATATGATTACCACAAATTTCAGGTGAGATTTATTTAAACTAGAGTTGCATATCATACGTGTTATCTCTCTAAAGGGTCTAGACAGGCACCTCAACAGAGAAAGATAATTTTATTTATCTTTAATATTGTGCCCTGAGATGATGTTTAGGACACCAGGTATTTCAGATACTGGGTCTTCATAGACAATTACCAAAATTAAAGATGTTCCAAAACCAGAGCCTCACATGTGAATCCCTTTGTACTTTTCAGGGAATTTGGAGTCAAATTCCTGGATCCAAAACAGCTCCTCTGGTTTCAGTTTGAAATATAATGATTATTCCTGGCAGAAGTAATCTAAATGTGTATGTGTGTGTGTGGGGGGGGGGATCTCTGCATAGTGTCCCTGATAGATCAGAATAGGGACCTACATTAATATTGCCTGTATGCATGGCTAGATCCAAAAGACAAATAAAATTTCAAATTTGCCCAATACACGATAGCAATGTAAACATACTACGTTAAAAGGACATTTTGTAGGTTTGCAAAGACATAGATTTGACAGTTAGGGAATTCCAAATTTACAGTTGCTCATGCCATCTCAATTCTGCTCCCTAGGGTGTGCATCCTGTGCACTGAATGAGGCATGGGTCCTGTGAAAAAATAGTATGTTTTCATATAATTAAAGACCGTCATTATACACACAGAGAAAGAAAAGGCACTTCTTTAGCCCAAGGGCTTTCTGTCAGCCGAATTTCAATGACTGGTTGCAAACAATGGACAAGTGAGAGTGTCTGGAAAAAAAAAGTAATGCAAATCTTGTTAGGCAATCTAAATATGGGGTGGCTAGCAGCTCCCCTTATCATATATAGAAATCACTTCATTCATCACTCAAATGCAGATGTTCTTGTGGTGGCACATGTCACCTCTTTTAGAGTACATAGGAATACTACAAAACAAGGTAGCACAGAAAAAAGAAGAAAACATGATGGCCCCCAACTAAAATTGCAGAAGGAAATTCAGATATGGAAATGGAATTTGGCCAGGACACTATGGATAGCCTTTCTACTCTTGTAAAAAGTGCCATGAGCTCTTGTATAGCTACAACATAGTTAGGGCCTTTGCAGAATTTAACATACACAACTCCAATAGCAGTGTTCCCTAACACATGCTGGGTCACTAGTTTCAGACTTAGTCAGGGAGAAGAATTCCACCTGCTGAAAACTAGCCTGATTTTCAAAAAGGGTGAGCTGTGACTTCCACCGAAGCTAATAGGAGATGGGGGCGCTTAGTAATTATGAAAATCAGGCCACCTATTTTTTTGTTGGTAAACTGATGTCTATATGCATATTTGTACAGCACTGAGCACAATATTGATTCCTGACTGAGGCCATTGAATGGTATTTTAATTCAAATGATTAATAATAACCAAATAGAGGTGTGTGATTATAGGCACTCTTTTGGAGGAACATTTGTTGAGAGTCTATTGTATTTTTATGAATGCAGGATTTATATATGTAGATACCCCTCCCCCTGTATGGATCTTGGGCCCTGCAGATAAGTCTCTGCTGAGATTGGAGGAGGTGGAGTGAAAGGCAAAGGCAGTTGACTCCCATTTCTGACCATGGAGATCTCCTTCGTGTATAGATCTAGGGCCATGGATATTGGTTACAGCCCTGAAAACAAATGCTTTGTTGTTAGAGAGAGCAAAGGCCTAAATCTGAACTGACACTGATGTAAATAGAGACAAATTCTAATGTAGTCAATGGTGTGAGGTCGGAATCTGGTCTCAGCAGCTTAGTGTTTAACAAGAACATTGAAAGAAGCCTTAACAGAAAAAAGTCTTTTTTGGCAGTCGAGGGGAAAAACAGTATTGTGTGGGTTAGATATCTGGGAGCTGTCATAGACATTGCTGTCCATTTCAGTCCCAGGTCAGCCCCCCAACATCGACAGATGAGTTGAAGTAATGTAGAAAAAAATCAAATAACTTACAAAGAGACCTCATTCTTTCTCCTTGTGTCTTCCTTTCTCTCATTCATGTTCCTGCTTATACGATGTCTAGTGATTCTTCTAGGTGAAATGAGCTGTTAACAAAGATGAAACCCACAACAGTTGTCCAGTTGGTGGGTTCACCTGAAAAAGTGATGAAGAGCAGTTCAAGCTGATCAGACTTGGGCTGATGTTTGCAGATCCTGGGCAAAGGCAACCTTGAACTAGGCTTCCCAAACCATCCCACACACACTTTATCATTAGACCTCTTTAGAGTACAAAGTATAGACTATCCTCCTTATAATGCCTGCAGCATTCTCCAGTAATGGTTGAAAGTCCTGCAGTACATCTCACAATGGTGCTCCTGCAGCATTTTGAACGGTGTTGGTAGAATATTATAACTATTTATTTTAAAATCAGGGCCAAACTATTGTTTCCTCAGGGACTTCTCCACAACTGCCATCAGAGGGCACCTGATAGATAATTCCCAGAACATATTAGCCTCTGCAGAGGACCCCATCTCTAAAGATTAGTATGGTCTTCAGAGGACCAAGAGATTGCCTGCCCCCAACAACTGCAACCCAAGCCAAGCAGCGTCAGATTGAGCAGGGACTTCCTAGAAACCATAGTCTAGATATTAGGCATCCCAGGTACTTGCTAGAAAAAGCAGGGATTTCTTTAGTAGTTACACAAAAGATTATGTGGTGATGCTGGCAATAGGAATGGGCCTGTTTCCTTCCTTCTGGTGTCCTAGTGGGAAGGAGACCAGTCCACCTGCAGGTCCCCTGAAAACCCCATTCAGGATTAGAAGTAGTGGCTGTATATGGTAGCCCTCTGAAGAGTGTGTGTGTGTGTGCAGGGGTGTTGTGAAGGGAAAACAGTTATGGAAGGAGCATTGGTGTTAGTCCTAACCCTCCCAGACAGCTAATGCTAAGTGTGTGTGTGTGGGTGTACCCAGGAGGATGTTGTCCCAAGTCTTCAGGAGTTGGTAAGTAAAAGGAATTGGGGGGACTTTGCGGGGGGGAGGGGGGAAGGTATGGTGGTTTTCACTGAAGTTTGCATTTAAAACTAACCTGAATCTCCATATGAACAAGAAAAGAGTGACCAAATGCCAATCCTTGCAAACCAAACTTGATTGGATCAGTTTTCATAACCCACATGAAAATAAAATCAGTCCAATCCAGGCCTGTTTTAGAGTTCCAGGTTTTCATCTCTTTGCTCACACAGACTACCACAGGAATTATCCTGAGGGGCCATTTCTTCTGGTATTGCAGTTAAAAGGCATTAGTTCATGCATTGTTGGTATGTCAAAGTATGTAGCTGATAACTTGGTTGCCTCATTAGTTATTCCTACCTCATGAGAAAAAAAAATAGTGCAGTTCAATGTGCATATTCTGCAGATTCTCACAGAGGGACCTGTGGTTACCTCAGCCTGATGATTGTTCTGCATTCTTCCAATGGGGACACCAAGAGCTGTTGAAAATAATTGAGACACTTGTCAACAGGGTAGGAGACTGGGCTTCATCAAAACTGTTTTAGTCTCTGGAACTGATGACCTTTTGATGCAGTTTGTTTTAGTTAGGAGCTAAGTGTGTGATCCAGTATGGTGTGAAATGCCTCTTTTGAGGCACTGAGCGTCCTCACCTCCTTCTGAAGTCACGGGGACAGGGGAGCACTTAGGACCCACTGGAGGCACTCAGCACATTGCAGGACCAGTCCCCACGCTGCTTTTGAAAAGAGAAGCATACTTTCTAATTCAATGAGCTTTTTAAAAGAGTTTTAAATTATACATACAAAATTATTATGAGTAACTCTCTCTTTTCAAATTCAGGGTATAAAAGAAAGTCATGCACTAAATACAAAAATAAAATCACTTCATTAGTCAGAACTGGGTTGTAAAGGCAGGTACTTAAAGGGAAAAATATATATCCTAAAGAAAAGAAATTCCAGAAATTGCCCTGTGCTATTAGGGTTGGTATTGTAATAAAAAAATAATACATAAGAAAAATATAAGTTTCTGGTTATATATGTTGCCAGTATTTTTTTTATTGCTGTAAACTGAGCCAGTTGATGAACCACCTCAAGGGAGGGGAAAGGATCACCTTTGTTTTCTGTTCAGCCTTGCTATAGCAAAAAGCTAAAGAAAGAAAAGAATGTAATGGCCTTGCAATCCAGGTAAAAGGTTCAGGAGAGTTCATATGTCAATTGATTTTTAATCTTACATTATGTTAAATTTCGATCACAGAATTAAAAAAAAATAACCATAAACATAATGCAAATAAGTGCCTGGCAATAATGCTTTGCTTTGTAAAGGCATAAATATAAAACCTCTCCTGTGGAACTATCAGCTAAGATACTTTTTTTATCTAAAGTGCAGTTGCAAGTGTTAAAAGAATTTTTTAAAATAAAATAAATCTCTCTTATTTGTGTGTGACTATCAATGTCTGTATATCAATACACACACATGTGGACACCAGTATATATTAAGATGAAAATGTTTAATTAAGTTATCTTTAAGTGTAAACAGAAAATCTGCCGTGAATAACCCATCAACTAATTTATTGAAAATTGCACTGTTGACCATTTCTGTACTGCCCATCTCAGCATGGAGAAGAGAGATATTAGCTGCATCATTGTGAAGCAATGAGATTTCTGTAAGTCGTGATCTGCTGGCATGTAATAACTCGATCTGCTTCATGCAGACAAAATATATTAAAAGTATGGACGAGTGAAGTTTGTGCCCCAGGGAGAAGGCAAGATAATGCATTGAAATTGTTCAGAGGTAGTTAGATGCCTAATGGTCTAATATGTGAGCTATGTGAGGTCTGGGGTCTGGTTCTCATAAATTCTGGCTAGACTGATCCTGTAATTTCAAGCAAAGGATAAAAGCGTTAACCAGAGTCATCAGTGTTCAAGGTCCATGATGCTGGATATTATTCATGTAAAGATTCAAGAAAAACACTAAAAGGAAAGCTCTGGAGCATATGTGTTTGTGTGTGTAAGAAAAAAATATATACACATATATACATACACATAGTGTGCACACATTTATGTAAACACTACACTATGTGTGTGTGTATATATATATAAACACACATTAAATAAAAACATTAGTGTGTTAATAATAATGCATGTATCTTTATATATATATTCACATAAAATCATGCTAATAAATGAATAGCTGAAATAAGATTTAAAACCCCCCCTCTAGTTAGGTGATTTGTCGGTGATTGGCAAATTAATCTGTGGAATGACGAAAAGCTCGATCTTGTTTAACCATTGCTACTTTGTATTAATACCTTATTTTTGCAATGGCAAAATATGAGTTTTTGTTCTTTAAGAAGTCTCAAATTAATCATCTGATCATTTAAAAAGATTTGCTTATGATTACAGCAAACCTTCACAAAGACTCTGCTGACAAAGCACCTGCTTGTTTTTTTAATTTTGTAAAGCTGCTTTATTCAGCCAGTCAGGTCACTCAAGTGGCTGACCAGTGGCCACTGGGATTGTGCTTTGAGATGCTACATCAGAACATCTGAATGCGACATGGGGACTTACTAAGGCAATGTCGTAATTTTGCATCATCATGCAATAATTAAAACTCAACTTGCTGGTTCAATGGTATCACTGTAGATTTAAACCTCCAAGCAAAACAGCTGGGGCTAATTCATAACCAGTCCCTTACAAACATACACCCTGCATTGCCCAGTTTCTGTAACACATAAGAACTGGACTTCATAGCCTTCATTTAGCTCCACTTTATCCTATATGTTTAAGGTCTGTCCTGCCTGTGCCTTTCTAGTGTTACAAAATGCTATCACTCGGTAATTGAACAATAACAAGAGTTGCTCAACGGCAAGTTGTGTTGATTTTTAATCACCCAGTCCCAGATCACACCCCCCTCTTCCCCTAAATCTTTGCAGATACACAGCCCTTCTCATGTGGCTCTCCCCACCTGTGTATAAAATGGGGTCTCAGCTGCCTCATAGATACTGACCACCTCCTCCTCTGGACTCTGCTGGAAAGCAGTGCAAGTAGGGCAAAGGGCAGACACAGACTGAGACTCAGTGGGCTGGAGCAGTGGTGCAAGGGGGATCCAGCTCCATTCCTGCATAAATTAATTTGAAAGGATAATACAGCCTTCCACCTTCCCCAAGCCACCTGGATGGGACAACATAGGAAATTGCAGTTTTCTTCCCCCCTGAGTTCCTCCCACCAGATGATCCAGCAGAGCCCTAAATAGCTCAGGAGAATACTTTATAATATGAGAAAAAAGGCAAAGAGTTCCTAAATATATTTATAGGGTTCCCGTTCCTATTTGCTTTGCAAAATGTGGACAAATATGCCCTATCTCCAGCGGTTTAATCTAGGGACTATATACTGTCACATTTAAAATGGATAGATTTTTTGTTGAAGTGCTTTTTTTCTAAAATGTATGCTGTGTTATGGAAAGCTGGAGAGTAATGCAATACGCATTTTTGCAAACTCATTGCAAACATCAATAGCAGCTTGAATTGACAGATCCTTCTGTCTTGTTTTTAATTTTTTTAAATTGGAGGCAAGGTAGGGAAGGAAATTAACTGAAGTTTTTAATGTTGGTTTGAAAATGCCTTCATGTCTTTGATACATCTGGGTTTGCCTTTTCCTTGTTTCCTAGTAAGTTCAGCCCAGATTTTTCCCCTCAGTCCACTCCTGGAGGGGACCCTTCATGTGTAGCTCCCCTCTTCCATAAGGAAGGGAGAACAGTCTCCTTTGGACCCTGAAGGCCTCTCTGTATGATGTAAGCTCCAAAGTAAGGGTGGGAGTGGAGACTGGGTGGCCTGGAGGCTGCGTATTGTCCCGCATCATGCCCAGCAGAACTTAATCACTATATTGTCTTCTCTATGAAGCTTCCGACTATGGGGCAGCCACAGCCAGAGAGAAACACCACTAGTGCAGGTCCAATTAAGCTGTGTTCCCAGGAAACTATTGACAGGCCAGGAGCTAAAGCTGGCATGAAGATACAGAGGCTCAGAATGAATGGCCCAGGATCCACTAGGTTTGAAAGTGGGCTCTCTAACCTTTCTTGTTGGTGTGCAACTCCTTGCTCCCAGGGATCTCCAACCCTTCAGGGTTGTCCTGGAGCCTCCAGGAATTAAAAAATAATTTAAAATTAAAGATTATGATGTGATGAAACCTCTAGGAGTATGTCCCACCAAAATTGACAACCCTACATTGGGATGCCATGAGGGGGCGGGCTCCTGTGCAGAGACCCTGGCAGACATTTCTTCTCCTGAACTGCTTTTTGTGGGTGTTCCCATGGGGCAGGAGCCTATATTTTGAAATAAAAAAGCTGAATTTATAGCGGAAATGTTAACTTCTCTTGAGGGAGGCTCTCACTTGTTCAAAAGCCATATCTGGCTAAGCAGATTTTGCTGCACTTGTCATTACTAAGTGTAGCTTTTTATAAAACAGCAACGCATACGTTTTCAATTATTATTTTGAAAATTACAAGATTTTTCTTCAACCCCTAATTATAGGGCAATAACACTCCAAGTCTAATTGAATGACTCATTTGGATGATTGTTATGTACTGACGAAAGCAGAGCTCATCTGGCAGGTTTATAGGGCAAAACTGTCCAAAGCTGCCTCCAATTTGGGCCACCTAATTTTGGGGCAGTCCAACTCAAAAGTCTGATTTGTACATGCAGAAAGAAGGAACACATGCAAACTATGTAGTTAGGTGTGTATCTACTTGACATGTGAAAGCACATTAGTTTTTGGACACAAAAAATTAGAGGCCTGTTAAAGCCACTTAGAAAAAATGGCCCACAAAGTTTTAGTACTAAATTTATAGTAGAATTATTAACTGCACTGTGCTGGTTTTGAGTAATTAAATGAGTTATTATGTGGAAAATTGTCACATTAATGGGTAATTTCAGACTCTAAAAACTCAGCCTAATTTGGTAGGATTATGGAAGGTTTAGATGTTGTCAGAGGACATTGTAAAAACTAACAAGATTAAGTTGCTTTCCACTTTTATCAATGCTAAGGGATACATTCAAGCTGATAGACTAAAAATGAAATGTATCTTAACATTTCCATGTATTTTACATATCCATCCTAATCTTTTAAAATCTTTCCTCAACCCAAAATGAGAACTGAAGTTAGATACAATTCCAAATATTCATCTGAGCAATCCTAAAATAACAAACTCAGAGCCCTAGGCATTTTCACAAACACAGGCATTTGCGTGCATACTGTCCTTCGTCTTTACCTGTCTGATTCGTTCTTGTGAAAAGTGAGAGCATTGAAATGGATACGATTAATCAGAATTCCTGTACATTTCAATAGTCTGCCTGCTCAGAAGAATGGATCAGACAGGCAGAGCATAGGGACAACATGACCTGTGAATACTTACAAACCAAAACACAGCTGGCAGGTCTAATTTTAGACCTTCTAACCTTGATCACATCCCTTTAATGTATTGAATGGAAAAAAGTGTTCAAAAATACAGGAAACATCACAGAAGTTCAGTTCCAAATTACTCTTTAAATATAGTCTCTATATTGGAGCGTATTTCTAGACTCTGTTTTTGTTTAATTTTTATGTGTGAGTTTTTTTCATGCTTGTGAAAGTTGCCAGGTTGTCGCTCCTGGAAACAGAAATTCCCAATCAACAGAACTTTTACAGCATAAGCAGTGGCAATGCATGTTTCCTACAGTGCCCTGCCAAAGTACCACAACCCTGACCTGGAGAGACCACCTTTAGGCCTGCGAGTGTAGTTTAGGCTCCATGCTCATTCACAGCCTGATCCTGGAGTCATGGAAAACAATAGGATTTATTTTTATTTGCTATTGAATTTACTGGGGGGAGGCTGGGCCCTCAGACCTTGGCCTTTCTTTGTATCATTCTGTTTTACTATTGTATTTTTTTCCAACATCCTAAAAGAATCATAGTTTCCCATGCAATGATTTGATGGAGCAATTGTACAAACTAACATACTCCCATCTTAAAAGCAGCTCTGGTTTTAACAGTCTATAAGGTGCCACAGGACTCTCTGCTTACAGATCCAGACTAACACGGCTACTCCTCTGATACTTAACATTTTATCAGTTTTCCTACAATTTTTTAAAACAGCACAATATTCAAAACCTATTTGGGAAGTTGGAACTGGCTCAAACCACATGTGGATCCAGAGCCCAAGTTATGTATCAGAGAATAAATAATAATAATAATTCATAACACATCAGGATTCAGAACCTTTCAGAACTCAGTGGTATTCAGATCTGGGAGGAGAGGTGAGCCTACATTTGTTAGAATGTTGCTCTAATGTCAGTGCTTTTGGAAAAATAGCTCCTGAACACTAATTTTCCCCTTTTGGTTTTTGATGTCATCTTTTCCATACTCACTTCAGTGGGGCATAAATTATTTTCCAATGCTTCCCTTGCTCCTCCTGTGACAGTGAGAGTAGCAAAGGAGGACACTGGCTGGTCCCAAGTCTTTAAATCCTGCTCTGCTGTAATGCACGCCAAGGGGTCAATCCTGCGAAGCACTGAGCGCTCTGGCCCCAGTTCCACAAAGCATGTAAGTACTTGCTTAACTTTTAAGTACAGCTGGTCTCAAAATTTCCCCACAATTCTTTTCAGTGAATATTACCTTTTTGACAAACAGACATTTTTTGTGAGAAAATGTCCATGTCCATCAACGTATTTTTGACTCTTGGGCAAGGACCGATACTTTTTGGTTTGGGGGGTTTTTAACAAAACCTGAAAAATTCCACAAACCGTTTTGCCAAAATAAAAAAAGGGTTTCTTTGAAGTTTTTCCTAGAAAAAAAAATCTGTGATTCCCACCAGCTGTGTAGTCGCTATGACGCACTTTACTGGTTCAGAGCCAGAATGCTCAGCAACATACAGTATTAAGCTATAAGTGCCCAGTGAGCTACCCAGCATGAAGTTGGTGCATTTCCTTGCACAGGCTCTCCAAATCATGCTGCACTTCCTGTGCAGGACTGTATCAGTTCTGCTCTGTCTGGGATCCTACATACCTGCAAATGAGCAGACAGGTTTTTAATCACAAAATGTCACAGCGAGAGAGTTTCTACGCAAAAATGGACTTGCATTTGAGTAAAGATGGCTTCATTTTTTAAAAAATCTGATTTGTGAAGGTTTTCCATATAAAAGCAGACATTTAACCAAAAATTTTAAATAAAGCAAAATTTTGAGGGTGCAAAATCATGGTGAAAAGGTGAAAATTTCTATTCCAAATTCTGCAAAACCTGTGAGTCTTCATGGCTCAAATTTATGTTACACTGGTAAAATTCCTATGCATTCCCTGTATCTAAACCTCCCATCCCTTGGAACCCAAGATTCTTAAGTCTCCCCATTCCTTTGCTGTCAGCAAATAACCGTGAAATCCACTTCAATGTGTATTTCATCCCCTTCTAGTGCTGGTCCACATAGGATTACACCTACTATTGCTATCAGTTCTCAAGTGTGAGAGGTCTGCATGGTATATCTAGAGGTTCCAACCCTGCTGATGCCTCATGGTGGAATTTTTGTTTCTTCATTTTGCTTTTAAAAACCTAGGAAATTACACCAAAAAACCCAAACAATTATGTTAAAACAATATTATTATGGTTGCAAAGTCAAGCACTCAAAAGGTAGGAAATCCAGGTATTTCAAAGGCTCATAACATTTCCATATTAATTAACATTATTATTTTAAGTGACGAAGTTGTTATTGTCAAGAAAAAAGGAATGAAACGCTGCATATAAAAACACTGCTGACTCCACTTAATGGCAACTGTAAGCAAATATTTTCAAGTATAGGGCTAGCGTGTGGGTTTCAGCCACTGGCCATGTTGAGGGAAGTGCTAACACGGCAGTAGCTCCTGGAGACCTGCCTGAGGCATGTACAGTGCCTCTGAGAGCACCTGTAACTGCTACACCTTTTTATCAAGGGTCAGTATTCATTCTCCTCACACCACTCCAACTCTGCTAGCTGGTGTGATGGGAGTAGGGCTGTGGTCTCTCCATTCCTCATCCCTCTGAGGTTTCCAGCTCTGCTTTCATTTTTGCTTAAAAAAATTAGTTCCAAGACTCTGTGCTTGCAAAGAATCTTCAAAATTTAAGTCAATGTAAACTTATTGTTAGAGATGAAAGGGAAAAGTACCTAGGCTCCACTTCTACAGCAGAAGATTGGGGGAAACCTATAAATTTCTCTGACACATATTTCTCATTTAAAATTAGTCATTTAGATTGGGGTGCATCACAAAGAATTATAGGGGGAACTTTGCAAGGTAAGTGAATACTACTTTCACATATGTATAGAAAGAGAGCCACATTCCATCACTTTTCTGCCCCAATTGCATGCAAAATTTAACTTAATGTAAGCGGGGGAATAGTCTTGCTATTGTGGGGAACTTTCCTGGCTTCTGCATTACCCCGGTGAAGTGGGCTAGCGAAAGGATCTGATTCCTCGCTCCCACTTCCTTTGCCCAGTGGCCTCCCTGCCCTTGAGGATTCTCCTTCTACTCTCCTGTCTGGCAGAGTCCTCGTAACCCCAACAAGGCTGGGCCCAGGATTCCTGGGGGGCTCGACCCCCAACCCTGCTGTGGTCACCTAGGACAGGGCCTATGGTGTCTTCACTCCGGGGTACTCTCTGTGCACTGGGCACTTCTCTGACCACTGACCATTACATACAATTTAAAGCAAATGCAAGTTATTTAATCAACAGTTAATTTTAAAAAGAATAAGGAAAAATGGGAAAGGTTAAAGGAAACACATTACCCCACTCTGTGGCAGGGAACATCACAAACAGTGTCTCTGGAATGTCAGGGCAGTTCACAGGCTGTTCCTTGTAAGTCCCAGGCCTTCTTCTCAGGCCCTGGCTGTGCTGCAGGGATGCTGTGGGTTGGACACTCGCTCTGGTGGTGGCCACATGCTCTCAGGCTCTAAGTGGTAGGACCCTTCTTCCCAGTGTCGCCCCCTCCCTGTTGGGGTTACCAATCCCCCTCCGAGTCTGGCCTGCAGATCCCCCTGGCTGAGGTGTCTCCCTGTGCTGGGCCCACTGCCCAGGGTCCCACCTCGCTCTCCCGAGCTGCTCATGACACCTGGCCCCGGATTGCTCCAGCCGCAGCTCCAGCCCCAGCTCCACTCTGCCTCAGCATGGCTGCTGCTCTGCCTCCAGCTCCCTGGGCTGCTTCTCTGGTCCCTCTGGATCTGGCACAGCTCTGCTCCTCAGTTCAGCTTGGGCCCCTTCTTTCTCCTTAGCTTAGCCCCACTCTGTCTGACCTAGGCAATTCCAGCTCACACAGAGGATGGGACCTCCCTGGCCTCCTGACTCCCTGATTAGCCTGCCTGCCCTGTCATTCAGGCTGACCTGGAACATTGGCCTCTCCCCATTGCTCCTAGGGACTGGCTGTCTCAGGGTCCTGATTCCCCATTGAACCTTCCACCTTTTAGTACTGGGAGCTAGCAACTAAAACACCCCCACTGAATGTTAGTAAGGGGGCAACAGTCCACTTACATTAAGCAGTGTATATAGTCTCCTAAGTATTTATGTTAAAAGTAATGATGCACATTGCATTGCTTAGGCTGCTAAAGCAGCATTGATTTTTGACCCCAATGAGAATACTTACCTTTACATTTTCCCCCTTCATACATAAATTATGTATATTGTGTTTTCCTTAGGGGGGATTTAACATCATTCTGTATTATCATGGCTAAATTCTAGAATCTTATCACTTTTGAGATGAATAAATGAAAGCCTTCTATACCAAAGCAAAGAGAACATTTTGGGGGATAACAAGAGTTACAAGTTAGACTCAATAACAAAATGTTTGCAAACTCAGACAATTGCCTTTGCTTCAGACATCCAAATCCAACTAGTGTTGAGTACTTGGGACTTTTGTTATATGTATTGATGCCACAGGCCTAAACAAGAGATATCCCTATCACCACAGCACAAGGCACTGAAAAGCTCAGATAAACCTGAAATGTGGTGGATCCTATGTGTGTTATCACTGGGATCCTACAAGACAGGCAAAGCCACAGCTACATTCTGGCCTTTGAAGCTCCAGATGCTCAGGAAGGAAGTGGTGAGGGAACTACCTGAAAGGGGGTTTCAAAGAGGATGGCTCTAGACTGTTCTCAATGGTAGCAGATGACAGAACGAGGAGTAATGGTCTCAAGTTGCAATGGGGGAGGTTTAGATTGGATATTAGGAAAAACTTTTTCACTAAGAGGGTGGTGAAACACTGGAATGCGTTACCTAGGGAGGTGGTAGAATCTCCTTCCTTAGAGGTTTTTAAGGTCAGGCTTGACAAAGCCCTGGCTAGGATGATTTAACTGGGACTTGGTCCTGCTTTGAGCAGGGGGTTGGACTAGATGACCTTCTGGGGTCCCTTCCAACCCTGATATTCTATGATTCTATGATTCTAAGAAGCCAAGTGAGGGAGGTAGTAGACCCATTTCCTGTACAACCAGACTTTCTCACATCTGACCCACCAGAATCATGGAAACCCTCCACCAGCTATTGGAAGAACTCATTCCAGTTCAGAACTGGAATATGTTCTTTGGGGAGAATGGTGGAAATATGAATGGGCTGGATGGGTGCTGGGGGGGGGGGGGGGAAGAAGATGCAAGGAATGATTAAGGAGGCCTCACTAAGGCGGCACTTGCTAAAACTATTCAGGTGTTCCTTAAATTACTTCTACTGAATGTGGATTAGTCCAAGTATGGACCTCTTGACGTAACTCTTCCTGTAGTGCTGACATGGAATCTTGCTGTACATGACACAGGGGCTGTGTCTGTAGGTAAGGGAACTTGTGGAGCTTTCCAGTTATTCTGTACATTGCAGGTTATAGACACTAATGGTCCTTAATCCTGTTAGAATATTAAACCTGTATTTTGGTGGAGAGAACCTTCAATAGCTCATTTTGTTGTGCACATAGTAGTGAGAATTTGGTCCCATCACTTTAGCTATCACCTTAAGATAGACAATGTGAAATACCATAATAGGTCTGTCTAACAGAAAAGTTCCTTACAGGACCTCAGAAAATAGTACATCTTAAGGTATTTTATACCAGCCGATAAGGCACTAGATTTAAATTAGTGTACAATGAAACATTTAAATATTATATAACAAATGAATAGATTTTTTTTTATGGTCCAGCTATGCTTTTTGTTTTCAGTCGCTAGCCTGGGGCGAACAAGTCTGCTTTAAAATGTCTATTTTATCTAATGCGTTTATCACTTCTGTCTTTTAGGAAGTTTGATTTCTTTTTTCATTTTTTCCCTTAATAAAAAAGGGAACTGAGATTTCTGAATGCTTATTTATCTCTTATGTTTTATCTACTTATCTGTCTACGGACTCGTTGTTTTAGAAGTGTTTTATATTACTAATTAATTTAATTGCACATACTTTAGTCCATGTTAACACATTTTCTATTATATGCTCTAATGTGATACAGGGCCCTCCCACAGCAACCTCACCTTAAAGCTTTAATTGCTTTCCTCTAAGCCTCAGCTCATGTTTGATTTATCTGATTTCTTTGTATAAAGATTCTCTAGTTTACAATGTGTACACAAGTCATTAAATTGGTGTTGATGTTTATCCAACGAACCTGCCAATTGGTTGCAGTATACATCCCTTTATGAATTTATGACTGGGCAATAAAGACAAGTGTCAGAAGCCCTGTTGTCTCTGTTGGGCCACTTTCCTACTATATGTTTAGAGAGACAATATGGGCACTTCCACTGACTTACGCAGTGAGTTAAAGAGTTGATGACTATAGTCAAAATCTGCTCAAAATTTCTAGTCAAATGCAAATTTCTGGGGAGAGGAAAAGGGTTAGAAGAAAATACAATTTGGGAATGTTGACAGGCAGTTTAGAATTTATCTGAGACGTTGTTTACAGTAGAAGAGAGTCCAAACCAAAATGCCAAATCCAAGCGTCTTCAAGCTATGTGAAGTTCAGAATCTGGATCCAAGTTGTGCAGTTCAACCCATCTCTTGTTCCCAAATAACGAAACACAGAAAACACATATTAAAGGGCAAGAAAATGAACTATAATAAATAATCAATGTCGAGTGGGAAATCCAAACCTTTTCTCTGTCAGCTCTCTTAGCATAACACACTCATAACACACTCATTAAAGTTGCATTTGAACAGGATGCATATTCTGAATAGCATTCTTATTTACAATAGTTGGCAATATAGGCTCTGATTTTGTCAGGTGCCTCATAGGTGCATGAGTCTGCCTGTATAGCATTTAGGATGCAGGACTTGGTAAATAAAACTTAGACTATTTGGAAAATACATATGTGGTTTTGAGTGTACTGTGTAGGCTCTAGATTGTAGCTTTCTGCCAAAGAATAAGCGTACACTGTACTTATCTCCATGGGTTTTTTTCCCCACACAGATAGTCATATTGATTTTGCAGAACCTCTTCGTTTGCCATTTTTTACTTCTCAATAATTAGAGCTTCATCCTGCTTTTGTTACATGTGGTCAACTCCTATTGATTTCAAAGGGAATTTATCCCACATAAGGGCCAACGGATTCAAGTTAGGAGTAAGAGGATCTCACTGCAGTACATGTGGAAAAGAAAGAAAGTGTGAGGCATTCTAGATTCTCTAAATATAGTGCAATTTATAAATGTAAAACCAAACAAAATCCTGTGGTGGATTCTCACAAATTTAAAATATTTAAAGAAAAAATATGAGTCAAAGCCAGTTAATTTTCTAAAATTCACAGTATTTTTCAGTGTTGCCAACTCTCCTGATTTTAATCACGTATCTTATGATATTTCATGTTTTTCTTAAGGCTAGTTCTTGGTATTTATTTGAGACCCTCAACTTTCATTTGAAAAGGAAGTAAGTTTCTAGCCCTCGAGATTACAGAGAAAAACTTAAAGATTTGACTTGACCCCCTCTAAAGGTTCAAAAGCCAGAAGGCAAATAAAGAGAAACCAAAATGTATTACTTTATTAAAAGTCAAAATTGTTAAGCCAATCTCATGATTTTGAAGAGTGGAGCAGTGATTCATGATTTTTGAGTACTTGGGTTTGGAAATATTGCATACTTGTCCTGCTATACTAAACGCTTTATTAAAACTGTTCCACATATATTATAATGGATAATATCTGCTGGCAAATTGTTGCTATACAAAAACAAAACAAAGGCTTTGGCAAAAAACACAAGTGTTCGTGACTGGGTTCTGTTGCCTTTATACCATTCTGATAGCTTTTGAAAAGAACTACTCTAAAACTTGAATGGACAAAGCTAAATAGTTTAGAGCCCAATTCTGCAAACACTTATCACCAGATATAATGTTTACTACCATAAGGGGTCCCATTGGCATCAACTGGACAACTTACTTTGTAAACAACATGCCTTGTAGTAATTGCTTACAGGATTGGGCCCTTGTATTATAAATGTAGGCCTCTGGAAGGCCAGCTTTTACTGCTCATATGTTTGGCAGGCACATTTGCTAATCAGTGCTGTTCTAGAACTTTACACCATCTCAGTGAATATAAATTGGTGGTGTAAAGCAAATGGGCAACTGGCAAGAAGCCAAAAGTAGATTGGAGGGAAGACAGCTTATTGTTGAGGGGGCAGCCCAGTGTTCTACAGCAGAGCTTTCTATTCACAACAGCTCTGCATAGCTGCTGAGTTTGAGTGTGGCCTCTGAAGTGTATGAAATAATAACAGTTTTATTTCTCCTGACACAAGCACGGAAGCTGTTTGCTGCCACCTCAGAACTGTTACCCCGTAATGCAAAAGTACCAACAAGGCAAGCTGGATGCAATGTTATTATAAACAGTGCAGCAATAAACTTCAGTAAAATCCCATTATACTGCAATAGACTGTCATGATAAAAGTTCACTAATGTCTGTGGGAATGGAGATCTTTATTCACTGGTTTTTCTGTGAGTCTGTTTGGCTGAACGTTTACTTTTGTTATTTGTACAGCAGTAATTGTGGGGAGGTTTGAAATACTAAGTATATATAGGGCCAGATCCTCAGATGGTTTAAACTGGTATACAAGCTAGTTTCTCACCTCTTTTAATATTTATTTTAGGGGTTTGGTTTTGTTATTGATTTTTATTTGGTCACTATGTTTGTTTGATTACTGTAAAGATCTTGATTAATACTATATAATAAAAAGGATAGATGCAAATAGGTGCAAAAAATGTACATCCTATTTTTAAATGTATTAAATAGTGATTTATTTCAAATTTTCATTTGTATGCATGTATATATTACATTGATATAGGCTGGGAATTTCAGTGGATCCTAAGAGAGACTGTCACCCATGTCCTATTGAACCTCAATGGGATTTGTGCACCTGAATCTTTTAGGCTCCTTTGAATATCACAACCATAATGCCTTTCATTCCAAAGGGTCCTAATGTGCTTTGTAAGTCTAATAAATATGAGTTATTCTAGGAATTATTTAATTCACCACTGAAATGCAGCCAATTCTAGGGTGGAAAAATAATACTCTATTGTTTGTCCTTGGAACACTTTTTAATTGACAGCTTCAGAGTGCTCAGTCCTTTTGAAAATCAGACTATTTATGTAAATGCCTAATTTTGGCTATAGAAGCCTAATATTAAACACCTATTTTTTTCTAAATCTTGGCCCAGATTCTACTCCTGGCTATATAGTTGGTCTACCATGTGGCTTTGTGCAAGTCATTTGACTGCCCTCTGCTTCAGTTTTCCCATCTGCAAAATGGCATACTTCCTTCCTTCACTGGAGTGTTGTGAGGTTTTATTCACAAAATGTTTATAAAGAGTTTTGAGATCCATGTGGAAAATATTCTAAATGCAAATTGATAGAGTATTATTATTATATATGAGCCTGTACATACAGATATGATGTGTCTTTATTCTCATTCAAACGTTCAGATAGATATCTTAAATAAATACTTCACAATACCAGGGTGAACTTGGAGAATGATCTTCCAGATTGCAATATAAACTCAGAATTTAAAATCCTGAAAATGAGATCTGGCAATTTCATCGCTGTTATAACAGTATAGCTGATAAAGAATGAAATAAAATAAAGGGAATAAAGCTGGACTTTTCCCTTTTAAATTAAGTGGAAAATAACACAGAATCTTGTGATATGTTTGGGAGAAAGTCTGTGCTTCCAGAGAAGTAGGTGTGTTATGCAAATCAAGCATTTCACTGAGAGGAAATTCCTATACCCAATAACTAAATGAGCCAACTCAACTGTGTCTAGAAAGCCAAGAAAATAGCATATAAATAAAGGTCGCTCAAATCTTTCATTCTTGAATTATGTGTAAAGTTATACAAACTTCACCACTTATGAATAAAAGGCCAAATCTTGCCCTTCACCACTAATTGAAGAGGGAGGGGTGAAAGTAGAATAGCCCCAAAGTGCAACAGCATATTCAGAATTCTGCGGGGGGGAGGGCGGGAAAGCTGGGCTGTGGGCAGGCTATGCAAGAGGATTCTGCAGCTTCCTCTGCCCTGTGCAGCCAAGTTCTGAGATAGCTTTCTCCATTGGAGTCCATGGTGGTTGGTGTAGAGGGACCAAGGTGTGATGAGTGTGTGTCACGGGGTCTGGAAACTGAGCAGACCCATAGGGTCACAACTTCATATGGTGCCAAGTGCTGGGATGGGGGAAGAGAGTGAGAAAACCAGTCACTGCTTCTGCTATCATTAATGGACTGAAGCAGCAGGACTATAGTAGTAGCTGTGGCCAGGTTATGAAGGGGCTTCAGATGCTGCCTGCAGATTGCAGGGGGAGGATGCCATCCCTATAACATCTGAATAGTTCCTCCATGCTAGGACTATTCCCTTGGTACCTCCAGGCCACCAGGATTTGTCCCTAGGAGAATAGGGAAAGGTCTAATTTATGGACTCCTTTTGTTGTTGGACGTATTTTTAAAGTTGTGTATAAGAGTGACGTTATATCTATGTACTCCAGGACCTTCCTGTCTCCCCCTGTCTTCAATGAAAGTCAAACATACTATTCCAAAATCAGAATATGGGTACACATGTGTCATCTGTCTGCTTTACTGACTATCAGGGTTCTTAAGACATAGCCATCACCGTAGTATCTGAGCACCTCTGTGCAATATATCGTCCACTCTGTAGCAAGGAAAATCTTGTCCATGGTAGCTGCTTCCTCCCTCCTTGGTTTTAGGGAAGCTACTGTTCTAGGGTCACCATCCATCCTGAAAATTGCAGGACTATCCCACTTTTTGAATGCCATGTCTGAATGTCAGTTTAAATTCTTGCAGGACACAGCATGAGAAAGACAGTTGTTAAAAACCTTGCAGCTATTACAGTGCATCAATTTATAATCCATGAAGTATATGTACCACCTTGTGGATGGTTGGTTGGAGTAGAGTATTTTATTGATTTTAAGGAGATTTTAGTAAAGGCTTTCCTCCAAAAAGTGTGTGTACTTTTTTTTTCTAAAGGTGCCTGTGGAAATCTGTATATTACCTTCATTCTCTAGTGGTAGGCAAGACATTGACACATGCTATATTCTTATTATTCCATCTCCCAAGAAATGAAATGATAACTGGTGCTGTGGGAAAGGAAAAATACAATGACACTTCTGAGACCGGACATGATTTGTATTTATTTACTGAGATTTTTAAACCCTTTCTAAGAGCTTGAGGCATATGTACCAAAAATCTGTATTATCCTACTGGCCACATTGGGAATTTAGTTGCCAAAAGATCATGTGGCATCATGGAAAGTATTGTCAGTATTAGAATTGGGCAAAGCTCTGCAGTTTCACTTTGCAGAAGATTCATGTGGACACGTTTGTTGCTGTTGTTTTAGTCTACATAGGCTCACACCTGAGTTCTTACTTGAAGTGCCAGGTTCAACCTCAATGTGAAACTCAGCCCAAACCATGGAAATTTGGATGTTTTTCTGAATGATAAGCTCTAGTTTAAACAGAAGTTAACTCAGGGAAGTTCTGTTATACAGGTGTGCAGACTAGATGACCACAGTGGTCCATTCTGGTTTTATAATCTGTGAATCTATGAAGTTTCACTTTGTTGCCACATGAAATCATAAATTCCAAACCCCCAGCACCCAAAACACTTACAAAGTTTGCCAAAATTTGCACAAATCTTTCAGTGAACCTGGCCTGAGCCTTGAATGGTTTTGGCATTTGTTATGAAAGTGTTGCTTTGCTTTAATCTATAATAGCAAAAGTAGTTACAGTCCTTGCATGTGAGTTTTAAGCTTTGCAAATATGACATATCTACATAGTTAGTCTCTAGTCTCCATAGGTTGTTTCAGTTGAAACATGAGCCCCTACTTTGTGGTGACCAGAGTCTGATCTTGTTTCCTGTCAGTGTAGTAGGTCACGAATATTTTCTGGCAAGATATGTCCCTATTTTATAGCTTCATTAAGCTGCAGACCATACCTTACCCTTTCACTAAATCCTTGAAAAGAACTTTTGTGTATGCCAAACAGATATCCACTTGCTCTGAGGCTTTTGAAAGGTGAATTGCCAAGTAACAGCAAGCAAATTAAGAGGTCCAATGAGAACTAGTGGTTGCATTCTATCAAATCCTTCTACTGAACATGTTGAAAAGCTTACCCAGAGCCATGGTCTCACATATTTACGGTATGAATGGGACTCTTGGAGCTATGCATTGCCATAGTCCCCATTTCTTTTGTGATAAACTAGCTCAGCGGATGTAGTTCAGGTGAAAAGGAAATTCAAAGATCAGTTTGTCTTCTGCTCAGACTATACCCAAAATGAAGTGTATAGTGATCTTTCTGGTTCTCAATCCAGGGGCCAGATTCAGACACCGTTACTCATGTTTAATAGTGCTTTATTCTAAAAGCAGGCCCACTAAATTAATCCAGCCCAAAAATTTATAAGGAAATTTACAACATTCAGTTTCTTTTGGTTTTATGAAGACACATATGCATCAAAGACTCTAATACAGCACAGTTTAAACTCTATGGTTTTCCAAATGGGTTGTGTTATGCTCCTGGATTATAAATTTTGACACTGAATGGATTAAACCAGGGTGCCTCAGATTTGCCCTAATGAGAGATGCATTGTCAATTTGTCAGGAGCAGTACCAACTTGTATAAAATGCAAAGCAGATTGCAGCCGCCTTCATCTCTAATATGAAGATGCAGTCTGTAGGCATCAGAGGATTTAGCATGAAATTTATAATCTGATGCAAGTGAATGGACCCTGTATTCTGTCTGCTTAACATCCATATTAAAATAAGGAAGTTATAAGATGTTTTGTCTAATTCTATGGGTGGTGTTTGGCCTAAAGGATGCACTTTGGCTACTCCAGGATGAAAAGACAAAACTGAGATCCACACAGTGCCATGAAAACACAAGAATATTAAAACAAACCCTTTTGGTTAAATCATGACCCAATAAGGGAAAATGTATTCATTCATTACTCACATGATGGATGAGGAGGAGTTGGTGTAAATGGTGATATTAATGTGCTTAGTTTGTGAAAAGGTCTGTTGATACTCTCTGATGTATTACACATATGATAATTCAAAAATATTAATTACATTTTCTAACACTATGTTTTTTGCATTTTACATAATAAAATCAGCATCTCAAGAAAATATGGCTCTACATATTAATCAGTAAAGGCTTCTGATTAAGTCCTCAACCCAGATCCCATTGAAGTCAGTAGAAATATTTCCACTGACTTCAATGGGTACTAGATCGGGCCCTAAGAGTGCTTTTCATGCTTTCATGCATATAAGCAAAATAAATCCTTTGTATTTATAGCTCTTCTCTGATGTTGTCGCCTAGCTCAATTACACATAGAAAAATGGAAAAAGCTCCTTTTCTGGTAAGCACTTTCCACCTCTTGAAGTTGGCATTTGTTGTTACCTGTTTCTGAGACATTTTTCTACTTGATGGTTATTAATCTGAAATTGTATTGAGTGCTTTAATTAAATAGATAATATTTTCAGCATTTCCATTTCTGTAGTGATAACATTCTTTAAGAACACAGCAAGTTAATTGAGAAAAACCTCCCTGTCAAAAATCCATGTTGCGTTCCTCCTCAAATTAAGCTTTTCAGTATATTGCTCAATCCAAATTGTTTTGGTTACATTATTCACAACTGCTGTTTCATTATGTATTCCATAACTGTATCTCGTGCACATCTTTTACATGTAATATTTATTGCTCTTCATCCTTCTGGAATTCTGTATTTGTCCGTGGTATTAATTTTCAGTGGTCATTTCCTTTAAAATTGTTGCATATATTTTATTGTATCTTGACATGGTATTTAAGGTATCTAATCAGTTCACTGCCATATTTGTTGCTGCTGATACACTATGTAACTTCTATTCTATCTTTCTATTAATCTTTGATTTATGTAGCTCTTTTTACTGTATAACTGTTTGATGATGCTTCCTTGTCAATAATTTTTCACTACCATATGTAGTGGACCAATTTTCTGTGTGCACCATCTACTGAGGAATCCTTTATAATTAGTTGAAAAAATAAAACTGAGCCTTATAATGAGGGCTTTTTGAACCCTGCAGTGTTTGTTTCATGATGGGATCACAAATGGTACCCTGTAAACTTGGTTCATAGGGAATGGAAAGGAACCAGCTCTTGTAGGTTTAGACAGAGGTTCAAACTCAATGAAATAGCCTCCAGGGGAGTGTCCCACAGGAGCTGATTCCCTGGTCTTATGGGAATGGAAAACAAAACAGAAGCTATTGTGAGTCAGGGAGCTGATCTGTGAAAGTATAATGTATCTGAACTTTTCAAGAAATGTAGGCTAAAGTGCTTAAACTTATCAAATCATGAAACAAAAATTGTTTGAGTGGATTCAAAGTTCATTCCAAATAATATGCAAAATTCTACTCTTAATTAGTAATGCCTGAACTTTCATAGGTTCAGAAATTTGGTTCAGATAAGCCTTCAGAACTTCAGATTGCTATCTGAAATATATTCACCTTATTTGAACTTTTTGGGAGCAAGCAACTCCACAAGTCCATCCCCTTGCTTCTCTAGGCCCAACTTCCTCCCAAAATATTAACAGGGTATGGCTCCAGGCTACCTCCAGTGTTGCAGGAGCTGGACTGTGGTAGCAGGGTGGCCTACTCGCTGATCCAGTGGGTCTATTCTCAAGACAAAGGTACACCACCACCACCCCAATTCCAACGCCAATGTCTTTTGTTTTAAGTGGTGGCCTTTGCTCAGTCTTACCTCAAAGCATTGAAATCCAGTACCCCACTGCTAGACCCTTTTCTCTGATTTCTTCAAATTTTAAGAGCCCTCCTCATCATTTATACATTAGAGTACACCATAGGATAGTAAATTCTGGGAACACATGATATCCTTCTCTCCCTTTCCAACAATTGCTAACCTCAAACAAAGAGAGCTAGGCATATTGTGTGCTTCCTGCCTTTAGTATAGTGCTTCCTGGGGCCAGTATGCTATTACATTTCAGTGGGAAACTGCAGCACCAGAGATGGGGAGTGGGCCATCTCCAGAAAAGGAGACATGACTGGAGCCAACTGGGCCCAGATGCCACCAGATGTAAACTATATTGGAAGAGCAATGATAAAAATTCTCTAGAGAAGGCAATTTTATACAGGGATTGTTCTGTTTGGTGAGCATTAGTGCTTTACAGTTTGAGGGGGAAGATTCTAGGGTTCATGAACACTTGAGTATCTGTATATTCTCTTCCACTCCATCTCTTTTGGGATTGCTCCTCTGGAGAGTCGTTACTGTGCATCTCCACACAGATACCTGTTTCAGGATAGGGAAACCATTTCTAATATTAACGGAGTGCAGTGTCTGAAGGATTTTTATCATGCACAGTCACTCCTGCCATCTCTGAAGGCTGTGTGAGAGCAGTGCTTGGTACAATCCACTTCAAATACCAACTATAGCTACTTCCTTTTTTAGGGCTTATTCCTATTTTAGGGTTTCATACTGCTGTCCATCACTGTAGTATCTGGACTTTACTCTAATTAGTGTAAAACTTCTTTCTACTTGTATCAATTTCCTAGTCTACTTTACTGTATTGTTTAGCTTTTTGAAATACATCTCCATGTTGCTTTTATTACATATTTTAGCCCTAATTTTTTCATTCTTGGCCTAATCAAGGTAGACTTAATTTAGCCTTTTTGATTCTCTTCACATTTCCCTACAATACAGATTTCTTACTTTATAGGATTACAATGAAAATTACATTTACTTGAAAGGATAATTTTCTTAGATTAGGTTCCGCACCAACAGATATCAATGGCAAACCCTCCACTGACTACAGTGGGATTAGGATATAGCTCTCAGAATGTTGTGGGAAATTTTTATACATGGTGAAGCACAAAACCTTCTTTGATGCATCGTACTGCAGATACAATTGCCCAGTGAGGATGCAGAGAACTGAACATTGCTTGTGCAAATGCATGTGCATGCTTTGTTTGTTTTGCATACACACATGGGCCTAAGCCCAAATGTATACATTTAGCCCTTGGTTTGGTAATTCTATACTTGCTGGTGTTGATATTTCATAACCAAGTATATTAAGGCTCACTGTCCCTTGTACACCAAGTTTTAGCTCCCAACTATTAATTAAAAGTTACAATAGCTTCTCCCCAGATGCTAGAACCCTAACTTCCAATTGAAATGGGTGGGGTTTGTTTTGTTTTTACTATTAGCCATTATGTTTACTCCTAGGAGTCTGAAATGAGCCCAACTCTTCAATAACACTGTTCCTCAAAGCCACAACCACCCCCAACAATAAAGTTCCTTTCTGGGTCATACAGACCCAATGTCCACTGATTCAACCCTGAGATCTTTCTTATAAATACATCCCTTCAACTGGCTACTGGTAAAAATAAAATCGCTACTGTCATCTCTTTTCAATCTCCAGGCAAAATGTCTAACCCACCTTTAAGGGTTTGAGGTCTCTTATATAATATATCCGACATGCACAACTGTAACAAGCATATTCCCAGTTATCTCAACTGACTTTACCTTTTTCTTAGTAACAACCTGAATCTTTTCCTCTGGAAACACTAACTAACTCAACAAGCCCTTTTTTTTTCTTTTTTAATTAGTAACTGCACATAAATCAGATATTCCTCCTATTCTTAATTTTCTCCACAGATTCTTTTCTCCATTTCCCTTTGTCAAACAATTCCGTTATAAAGTCTCCTTTCAAGGAAAACAGAACCTGAAATCTTTTAGGTAGAAAAAAGGTGTGCAAAATTTGTTTATCCAGGTGTGATAATTTTTGCTGGGTTTGGTTAGAAACTGGGATAAGGGCAACCCAGTGATATTTTCACCAGAAAGCACAATTTTTCACAAGGAATAGAGCCCAGTTGTGTTCTGGAAAATTGTTACACTTTTGTCTCACATAAAAATTCACTATTTCCAAAATCAGTGAAATTAATTTATCAAATTTTTCATTTTTATGGAGAGCTGAGGAAAAACTCCGGGCAAAACCACAAAATGTTTCACTTCTTGTGAAGCTGGTATATATGATTCCCCATACACCCCCTGTTTAAGATGTGATGATAATTTTTTCCACTGCTTTATTGCACATTATTACTTTATTAATCATCCCCCTTCCCTCCCTTAGTATATCCAGATTTTCCTGCAAATGTGCTTCACAAGCATGTATCCTGCAACAGAAACAGCTGGTCATCTTCCTTTGCTGTTGTGTCTAAAAGCAGCCATATGTCATCAGCAAACCTCTCCTGTATATTCAACTTCCTTAGCACATCAACCTGTCTCTCTGAATCTGTTACATGATGTCTTAATAGCACAACAAACTGGCATAAAAACAGAACGTTGGATCCTCCTGGTCTCTTGCTCTTCAGCCCAGCAGGAGGTAGAAGTATTGTAGAGATAGGGCTCTTAGCCCCTCGGCTGTGTCTACCATAGCATTTTTAAAAATCTCCCTCTGCTGCAGCTCCCCTGATGGTAACAATGGCTCAGAGCAGTTTCTATACTACGCAGTAGTAAATATGTGCCCTGCCTACAAGGGTACTGGAGCAGTGATAGAGCATTAGGGAAAGTTTAACAAAAATTGCTAGTGTAGCTGTGGTTTGCATCAACAGTGACCCCTCCGGCTAACTATATCTGGCTGTCTATCCAGGTTCATAGGCTGATGCTCATCTGAGCACCTCCCAAGTAATTAAAAAAAGATATAACAATAATATCTCTCTCTCTTACTTCCCAGTAGGTAGAAGCAAATGCTTGATTAGAATTAAGATATCTGTGTGGGTGTCCATGTAAGAAAGAGAGAGGAATACTTGTTGTGGGAAAGCTAGATCAAAGAGATGATCTTTGCATTTAGTTCCAAACACTGTGAGATCAGTGGCCATTCTTATCTTATCGAGAAGCAAAGTCTATATATAATCTTAGTTCTACTCCTGTGAAAGTGCTGTCTCCTGTACTCACTCACTCCTCCTCCCACTGGACAATAATAACGGCTCCTATATAGCGCTTTTCATCAATAGGTCTCAAAGTGCTTTACAAAGGAGAGAAACATCATTATCTCCATTTTACAGATGTGGAAACTGAGGCACAGAACAGAAAAGTGACTAGCCTAAGGTCACTCAGCAGGCCAGTGACAGAGCCAAGAACTGAGCCCAGGTCTCCCGAATCCCATTTCAGTGCTCTAGCCATTAGGCCATTGTTCTGGTGGAAGGGAGGTGTTGTGAAAAAGCATGGCTGTGGCGGAGGGACACAGTCCCATGTAGCTAAAGCCAGTTCTATGGAGGGCTTTGAATACCAGGACAGAGATTTTGAACTGGATTCTCTATTCTCTGGGGCACCACAGCAAAGAGAGTAGCATGAGACTGATATGCTCATGGTGACCTATGTTGTTGCTGTGTTGTATACTAGTTGGAGCTATGTCAGGGCACATGCTTTCATTCCTTGATATCTGAGTTGCAATGATCAATCCCAGAGGTCACATATGCATGTGTTACTGTGGCCAATTCTGTATCTGACAGGGCAAGTTTCTGGCCGGCAAGAGTGGAATGTGGGTGTTTTGTGCCATCATGGCTTTCTGGACCATCATTCGGTTGCGGTGAAAAATCCAAGAGGAGCCCAAGGTGGCTGAACAATGTAACAATCTGATGACACATGCACTCAATAGATAGGGATGTTTGGAGAAGGTGAGCTCTTCAGAGCACTTCCCTCTTCTTACCTTTCTCAACTCCATTTTGCCTGCATTCAGCTTTAATCAGCCAATTAAGGAATGGCATTAATGGGCTCAGAAAAGGAATCCTGAACAGTCGGTTTCAGCCAAAAGGCTGTTGGTCGCTCAGTGATGTCTTGGGAAGAGGGAGGGAGAACACAGTGGAGTACTCTTTAATCCCCCTCGCGCGCCCACCGCCTCGTTCCTAGCAATCCGAAATATTTCACACTCATTACCTTTTCTAAAAGTGAATAATTAGTTCCTTTTCTTGCTCCTTCCTCTGAATTTAGCCCGTTTAGACAGCCAAATAAACCAATCCCATATGAAATGTGATAATCCAGTGAAATTGTTAAATAAATACACAGTATAACTACTGCAAAACAGACGTAACAAAGTCAGGCATACATGCCACCGACACTGTAATTAATAATTGTCTTATTTACTGGAATCAACTATTCAAGCGAGGCCATATATAAAAGTATACTGATCAGTTTAAAGAAATGGACATTAAATGGAACATACTGTAGGGTAAAATCTTACCTCTAAATTTACAAGGTATTTGACAAAATTTTAGCCATGAAACTCTGAAAACATACTCCTTAAATATTCAGGGAAAGCGGAGCTATATGATACCGTTCCCCAGTGCATACCTGCATATTTAAGGCTGTAATGTCACTTATCTGCAATAGCTTCAGAATGATTCAGAAAACATGTGAAGTTATGACCTGTGCCTTTAATTTATTTCAATCTGGTTTCATGCTGATGAAGTGATCTATCATCATTGCTACCATATTACAGTGTATGTATTCTTACCAGAAAGTTTAGCCACTGCAAAGGTGGCTGGACTAGCATAGCCCTGGCATCCAACTGCATACTGACTAAACTATAGTTTTAGTTAGGGAGTATGGAAATTGATAACAAATTATTGCTTGTGGTATTCTTCCAGTTTTCAAGTGCAAACATACAACGTTTATTTTAAATTTGAGCCAGTCAGACATTTAGTAATGTAGATCAAAGAAGAAATGAAGGCCCCTCCATGTTTATTATTTCAATATGATGTCTGTTCTAATGAAGTGTAAAAATGCATGTGCTAGACTATCTAGTAGGAATTTTCTGGTTCTGTAGTTTAGTCTTAAATATATACATATATTTGTAAATTAATCAGAAACATATTGCTGTGGTTTCAGTTCCTCAGAATGCTGATTGTTTTCAATCCTTTCTTTAATTTTAGCAATATGGTGGCAGTTTGCCAGAATACTTTCAGATAAACAGTCCACTTCACATTTAAAGAGCCTTAGAATCACTGATGTTATATATATATATATATATATATATATATATAACTTAGGGCTGTTGCACTATTGTCCCTCACTCTTAACTAGAAATAAGAAAAGCCATCTGGACAAGGTGAATTTTGATAAGATCCTGGCTCTTAGGGGTTTGTTGATCTAATATGTACCAATTTTCAAATGTCTTAATAGCTCCAGGATGGCTATCACACTGACTAGGCTCACCCATTTCCATCATGCTCTGTGCTGTTGAATGTAATTCTATTTACATGGGGTTATATTTCCACTATTTAAAAAATATATTCTTGATAGCACAATAAGTATTTAACTGAATGGAACTGATTGCATTTTTAGGAGTTTCCTTATAATACACTCTCCTCACAGTTTGGGATTAAACACAATTAAAGTAAGAAGTTGTTTTCCTCAGTCTCACGTATTGGCCAACATTCCTATGTGGCTGCTATCCAGCAATATGATATTACAGGGGTCTCATTGCACCCTTTTTTGGAATAATTGAATGTTTTTAGAACATATTTCCCGGTGACCCCTACTACTAAAGAACCAACTCCCCAAAACTTAAATGGAAAAGGTCAGAAGTGATCATTTTGAAGCTTGGGGATGAAATACAGGATTTCTTTTTTTCCAACCTGTGTTTTCAGTCAATTAAAATTTGTACTCAAGGCTTTTCGGTTTGAAGCCACCCCTGTGTCTGTGATGAGCAATCCTTCTTGTTTGTGGAGTCATTCATTATCTCCATTACCAAGAGGAGAATAGAGGACAATTACATTGTTTGGACGAATCAGAGTGTTAGGAGGAGTATTTATCATGGTGGCAGAGTGCAGCACCTGACAGCAAACGATTGATGGCCAGGAATGAGTG